>NW_022589731.1:17192430-17318387 GCF_004348235.1 Phoca vitulina
TTTTTTTTTTTTTAAGATTTTACTTATTTATTTGTCAGAGAGAGAAAAAACACACAAGTGGGGGGGGAGCGGCAGGCAGAGGGAGAAGCAGGCTCCCCACTGAGCAAGGAGCCCGATAGGGGACTCGATCCCAGGAATCATGACCTGAGCCAAAGGCAGACTCTTAAGCGACTGAGCCACCCAGGCAACCCTTGTGTAGGTCTTTTTAATGTCCTTTTTTTCTCAACACCACCTCTCCTGAGCATCTCCAGGATTCAGCGCCTTGTCAAGACCGTAGTAGACATTCAAGAAACCTTAACACAATTAATTCAAAAATGGTGCCACCTCCACTCCTCCAAGTGATCAGACTGGATAAAGAGGGAAGTTAGCCCACAGAGCCCTCTGTTATTTTCCTAGGCTCCATCCAAATCCCCACGGGAGATATGGGGTCTTTGCCTGGTACAGGGTGCCTTGAATAAGACTTAGGGCCACTTCGATACACGGGAGGTGTGGTGACCATCAACACGCAGGGTTACCGGCTCGGACTGCATTTCTCCTGGAAACAACCCACATGGGAAATGCCCCGCAGCCGAAGACCGAAACGAGGAGTCCTCACAGCCAGGCCTGGGGGAACCGTCTGCAAGCAGGAGACGTTAAAATAAAAAGTCACTCCAGCAAGACCCATCTCGATAAGAAGCCTGCACAGCATCCAATGGCCCTGGAATGCTCAGCCACTTCAAAAGGAGAGTAATTGCCAGAAATCCGCCAAGGGGCCAAGGCCTCCAGGCCACTGGCCCTGCAAGTGCCGCTTGGGGAGCAGCGGCCCCGATGGCCCGGTACCCCGACGCCGGGCCGATGTGTTACCGCAGCTGCTTCGGGCTCCTCCTGCCGTCCAGCGCCGGGCCTCCAAACCAATTAGCGTCATCCGTGCCTCCTGGTAGGAGGACATCCTGTTTATTTTGAACTCGGCTAGCTTGTTGCTGGTGGGATTGGGGAGACCTATTTATAATCTCCAGGCGCTTTTCCACTCCACCCCACCACAACTCCCTGTCTGGCCTTCGGAAGGCTGATTTTTCCAGCCGCCATGGGAGGCTTATTCATGCGTGGGCTTCAGCTGCACTGTGGACGGTCCTCTAGACAGCTCCAGGCTCCCCTAGTGTCTCACAGATCTGGTTCCCCGTCGCCTCCTGCCAGAAATTAGATCCAAAACTGTCCTGGTGAGATGACTTGACCAGCAAATCAAATTTCAATAGAGTAAAGTCTAATGTGGAGTCTTACTCCATTACCTTCTCAGACATTTGAAAAATACTGTAGAGCATCCGCCCTTCACACCCTACCCATGTCTCTTGCCCTTTCCTACACACACACACCCCTTACTTTGCATTCTCTTAGAACAGATTCTCAACCTTAGCATGATTCACATTTTGATAACGATACGATCATTCTTTGTGGTGGGGGTCATCCTGCGCATTGTGGGATGTTCCGTGGCATCCCTGGTCTCTACCACATGAGATGCTAGTGTCACCCCACAAAAATGTCTCCAGATATCCCTCTGAGAGCAAAATCGCTGCCCCCCCACCACCACATTACGACCCACTGTTTCCTCAGACCTAAAAGAATCATATAGAACACCATTTCTACCCTCTCGTGGAGCCAACAGATACTAGAAATTGGGTAAGAAAGTTCCCTTTTCATGATTTATTTCTGGGATTAAATAAATCAAAAAGTTGAAATAGTTGGGAGAAAGTCCAAGAGTCCATCTGAACAAGAAGTGCTGTCAGGAGGAGTCAGCCAGCCCTTCCTGACGTTGAGGGGCTTCTATGGACGGTGCGGGGGGACCCTGTCACCCCTCCACCGCGTCATCCAGGCTTAGTGGAGGAGGCCTCGCGGACAGGAAAATGGCATGACTGCCCCAGCATCTCCCCTCTGTCTCCATCAGTGTCCGCTCTGCCTCAGCCAGACTCCTCCATTATGTCAGAATAGGAATTGAAAGGGACAGAGGTTTTGCCAAACTAAACATTTTTATCAAAAGACAGAGGAAGTGAAGGACAGCTCGCGGCTGGGGGCGCCGCGGCCATGTGCCTGCTCCCCTGCAGACCTCGCTCTCAGTGGCATGCTGCACCGGGGTCACTGGCCTGTCGTCTGTCTCCCTCCCTAGACTGTGACCTCCCCATCACTCCTTGAGCTTGGCACAGAGCTGGCCCACACTTTCATTGTACTGGTGGCTGATGCATATTGGATGCCTGCCTGTACCAGGTAGTAACCACCAACCACTTCACTACATCACCTGCTTCAAGTGTCCCCCCCAACCCTAAGAGCTAGATACCAGATTATCCTCATTTTACAGGACTGGGGATGGAGATGCGGGCGATTAAGGGACGTGTTCAGAGTCTTCCAACCCGTGGCAGAGACGGAGCCAAGGCTGGGGCCCACGCTGTTCAGACAAAGCTTCTTAATCCCTGAACATGACCAGGCACTTGATACTTGATGAACTAATAGATGAAAGAAAAAATTAATGTGCCCCCCACCCCAGGGACCTTGCCAATCAGAGAATGTTAGCTACACTGTGGTGGCTGCCAGGAGAGTGGATTCTCTCGTTAGAGGGAAACGTGGGGCATGGAGATCCTGTCTCACCTCCCCTCGCTGTGCTGAACACCCCTGAGGGGGAACTGGAAAGCTTTTCCTTACAGCTTCGCAGTTTTTCCAAAGCCTTAGGAAGGAACAGTCACCCTCTCTGGGCTGCCCTCCTTGTGCTCACCTCCTCCACGGTGCCCACCTGCGTGGGGATGGGGAGTGCTCTCTGCTGTGGCCTGGGGAGAGTTAAAGCAGAAGCTGGAGACCCAACAACTCGGGCCAGGGTCTGGTCAATTTATTTCAGCAAACATTCGCAGACGACAATCCCGCCACCACCTGGGCTGGAAACCACTTCCGCCAAGTGTGGCCCTTGCCTTCCAGGCTCCCTGGGGCAGCGATGGAGGGTCACAAACCCAAGGAAAGCTAATACAGACCACATCCCAGCAAATGTCGCAGTCAAGGTCCAAACAGCTCCACGAAGCGGAGAGGAAGTGGTTCATCGTGCCCTGAGAGACCAGGAACCGCCTGGGAGAGGGGGCAGGGTACAACCTGGGCCTGAGGAAGTGATGGAAGATGGAGAGGCCCCCGTGGGATGATGCTAGGTGAAGAAGGACCACATGGCGGCGGCTGGAGGAGACATCAGAGGAAGGTGCTGGGCTCCGGTGGGGAGCGAGGCTGAAAGTGAGGCTGAGACCAGACCACGAGCACTCACGCTTCTCCCTCCACTGGAGAATTTTGCCCACTTGGTTCAAAGAACAACAAGCGATGAGTCTTCTCTCCTTCAAGTTTAGACTCCACCAGAAGCAGATTCCGAAAGAAGTATTTCAGTGCAAGTTGTTTATTTGGGAGGTGACCCAAGGAAGCGCTGGGAGGCTGTGGGGACGGAAGCAGGGAAGGGAAGGAGGCCAGGGCAGGGCGTGTTAATGAGCAGGTTACCGCCAGGGGCAGCTGGACCTCCGTCCCCCTGGCGGGCATGTGCTGGGGCCCCGGGGACTGACTCACGGGAGACAGCTGTGTGCCTCCTTCCCCAGCTCTGAGCTCGGTGACATCTGTGACGAACCGGAATTTCACCTTGTAAACCGGAGTTTACACCACAGAAATGGGCAGGTGCTGCAGAGTGAGGTCTTACCTGCACCTATTCCCCTCCCAAGAGCTGCTTACCAGCATACAGCAGCCTGCTGGGGCCTCTGGAAGGTGGTTTCCCGGGGCGGAGGGCCCTGGGGAGCTGGGCTATTTCTCTGAGAGCTGCCCCTGGAGGGCTGCCGGGCATTCCTGCCTGCCCTAGAAGGGGACGGGCACACATCCTGCGGAAGAACGCCCTCAGGTGGGGCTCAGTCCGTGCAGGCTGGTGGTTTGGCCAACAGACATTTATTTCTCACAGTTCTGGAGGCTGGACGTCCAAGATAGAGGTGCCTGCAGACTTGGGCCCATTTCCTGGTTCATAAATGTCTGTCTTCTTCCTGTGTCCTCAGTAGCAGAAGGCACCAGGTTGCACTCCGGGACGCGTTTATAAAGGCACTAATCCCAATCGTGAGGGCTCGCTCCTCGTGACCTAATAATCCCCTCCTAAAGTCAAACATACCATCACAATGGGGGTTAGAGTTTTAACACACAAATTCTGGGGAGCCTGAGCTGCTTGCAGTAGAAAACCTTCACAGGAGAGAAGAGGGAGGGGCTGAGGGGTTAGCGCCAGGGCCCTCACAGTACCCGCTCTGGGTCTGAACCGCCCGTGGGCTCCATTGAATAAGATGTCCCCTGCCTGGGAAAAATTGCTAAGTAAGAGGCGTGGGACCCACACACCATCTCCATCAGCTAGCTCCCTTGCTTCCCCCCCAAATACACATCTGTCATCCCGCTCCTGCTGGCAAGCAACTAATTCCTATAGATTTAGCAGATGAACGAAGTATTCTTCACTCAGGAGCTCACACACTTCCAGTAGAGCTCCAGCAAGACAGAAAAGTCTTCAAGATCCCTGAAGGTGTAAAAATGGCATCCGTGGAATAGATATTTTAAGACAACAAGCCCCCAAACCACCACCGCACACACACCCACATGCCCAAGAATTGAAGTTAGCTCTGCTCCCCCAGAAGTAGCATTCAAAACACATAAAGCTGGGGGCCGGGCAGATGACAACTTCCTTAAATAAGTAAGGACACATCTTCCCCAACAGAAGACCCGGTGCTGCCTGGATCCTCCGGAGAATGGGGTCTTGTTAATAAGCTCTTCTTCTCTGTGCCCCAGTTTTGCCACTTGGGAAAGCCCACGAGATGTGACAGTGGCAATGCCAAGATTTGAGATTCAGCTCTTATTGTCATCCTGCGAACTCTGACCGGCTCCGCTCCCCCGCTGCTTGGGGACTTTGTGGGCGAAGCAGATAATGCTGTCTCCAAAGTGCTGAGAGCCCCTTGGAGGCAAAGCCTTGCAGCAAGATAAGGCAGGCCGCACAGCCCATCTCCTGTCCCCGGGCTGTAGGGGGGCCTGCCCCTGGAGCCCCGGCTGAGGGGACAAGGACGGGGCAACAGCACATACATGTTCCTTCGTAGGGGCCGGAGTGCAAAAGGCCAACCCAGGAAAGAGAGGACGGATGATGACAGAGGTTCCGGTGTTTCACTTCTCACTCCCCCCGGCCCCCCAGAATGGACAGTCACGTCCAACAACCGCCCCCACCAACGCTATTCCCCGTAAAATATCCCTTTCCAGCGTGTGTCCCAAATAACTAATATAACAATGTCTCCTTTACTCAGCTCTCCAAAAACAATCCTTTTGTTGAACCACAATCCACAAAAATAATTTCTCCATTGTAAATAAATCCCCAGACTCTACAATATACCCCGATCCAGGAAAACACAGGAGCATATTTTATAAGCTCCGTGTATTTCCAAACAAGGGACATTGTTTCACCACACAAATGCTATTTCTGAGAATCCTCCTGACAGCGAACCCGAGGCAGGGCTCTTCTGGTGGGAGAGGAAGGGGACACTGAGGAGGAATCAGGGCCTCTCTGGTCCATCTGTTCAGCCCACCGCCCCAGGGGTCCTCGAGCAGGACCAGAAGCTCGGAGAGCACATGGGAAAGGGCCTCCTGGAGCAGGGCATTCTGGCTGGACAGGCCCCCCTCCAGCACTTACAGCTTACGCAGGATCAGAAGGGGTGCTGGTCCCCAGGGCGCCAACAGCCTCAAGCACAGACCCTGCAAGCGAGGCCACAGCCCCTGCGGCTACCAGAAAGGGAAACACACACACACAGAGCGACACCTCTCCTAACTGGCAGTGGGGGATTTGGTTGGATAACTGAGGTACTTTCTCTGCTCCCTTCCTCCCCCAGAGCCTGATCACCAGCACACCACTGCCCAGTGGGGACTCGGAAAGAGGACAGCCTTCTGGAAGTAGAGGCCGCTGTGGGAGCTCCCAACAGCCACCAGTCATTGGCTGAGAGCTGCCCTGGGACAGTCACCAGCCGGGCATTCCAGCCTGCCCTAGCATGGGACAAACACTCCAGCCATAGAATGCCCGAAGGCTGGGAGCCTCAGTCGCTTGCCGTGGCAAATTATTAGTATGTCAGGGAAAGGGGAGAGCGTCTGCTAGGGGCCCAAACTACCCAGGGGCCGTACTGACTAAAATGTCCCCTGCCCATGCTCCAAGGCTTTAAGTTATTATTTTTGTTAGAACTTCTTCTGAGATGTGACTCACGCTTCAGTGCTCTAGAACCTTAAAACCTAATGGGTGCCTTTCTCAGTTGCTCAGTTACTGAGTTTACCCAAAAGAAGTAGGGCCCAGATGGATGCCTCTGTGATCTTAGCTCTGCAAATAATGTCTGCTCAAACCATGCAGCCCTCTGAGGCTGACCAAAGCTCTCCATGCCTTCCCCAAAAGGGGGGTGGGTTGGAAATTGCTACTCAAGCTCAAGGGACGAGGTACCCGGGGGAGGAAGGACCCTTGTCCATTGGGACACTGCTCTTCGGCAGCAAGGGAAGGGGCCACAGGGCCAGTGACCTCTCCTAAGACACATGGCCAACACTCAGGATGCCAAGCCCAGTGATGCCCACAGAATGTTCTGCTGCCCCTATACTCGGTGGCCTCAGACACCATGTTGTCTATAGTTTCCAAGTATTCAGTCATTTGCTGTTTCACATCCGGTTTTCCTGGTTCCTCCCATTGTACCCATTGTGAAGGTGAATAGCAAGGAAGGAAAGAGACAACGAATCCATGACTCAGTGCTACGTTTCGCACCCAGCTCTCAGTCAATAAGCCTCATGTTTGGGGGCTGCAAACACTTTTGCTATGAATCACTAAGGCATACAGGGATTGTGCACATTTGGATGGGGTGGGCGTGGGGCTTAGCCGCTCTGGGTCTATCTGTCCCTTTGCCTGTAGCAGCCCTGACCTCTATTCAGACCTACACTCCTCCCTCTCTGGAACCACAGCCAAGGACTGGAACTCATGCCCCAAGCCAAGGCATTCACCTCCTTCCCTTTCCCAGTCCCATGGCTTTCCGAGGGAGAGGATGGTGGAGATTGATCTAGGCTGGTCTAATCCGAATCACTTCAATAGTTTTTCTGGGCATTCTGGGGCAAGAACACTTCCTCTCCTCTGCTGGGTGTGGGGCTGCTGGAAGGCAGGAGTGGAGGATGGAGCCCCTCAGAGGAAGTGAGGCCAGGAGATGGAACCCTGAATCAAGCTGTGACTAAGCCGATGAACCCTCCCCCACCCCTCAAACTTCCAGCTTAAAAATAAGCAAATTCTCTTCAGGCTTAAGACATTTGGAACTGGTTTTTCTATCACTCCCATCTTCAGAAACAGTCCAACCCATGGGCTTTATAACAGACATTCTCCTTGCTTTTCAGAGGATTTTCTACCATCTTCTGAGATGACAGATGCTTCGCAATGATCAGCTTTGCTGATGGTAGGTAGGGCCATCTGTGCAGTGGCTGGGTGTGGTGGGGCCCTGCTTGCCTCCTTCCCAGCTTCCCTCGACCTTTGCTCCCAGCCTCTGTGCAAGCCAGAAACCTGGGGGTCATCCCTGATCCCCCTCTTCTCTTTCTCCCTGAATCCAATCAACCATCATCTCTGATTAATTCCACCTCCGGAGAGCTGGCCAACTGGTCCACTACTTCTTCTCTTCTCTGCAATGCCCCTAGTCTGAGCTCCCACCACCTTTGGGAGGGCTACTCAAATAGCCTCTAGCTAGTTTCCCCCCACCTGCCACCTCCTCAATACCTGCTCTTTAATGCTTTCTCCACCTAGCACCCAAGTGAAATCACAAAATGTAAATCACATCATTATGTCTGCCCTCCCCTGTTTAACTCACTTCAGTGGTTTGGTGTGTGTCTCACACACACCGTTCTGAGCTCCCTGTTGGTCTCTGGAATGGACCAAGCTCTTTCCTGCTTCTGGCCTGTATGAATTTCCTACGAGGTAGCTGAAAACAACACAGATGTATGATCGTAGAGTTCTGGAGGTCAGAAGTCCCACACAGGTCTCACTGGGCTGCAGTCCATGGACTTCATTCCTTTCTGGAGTCTCTGGGGAGAATCTGTTTCCTTGGCCCTCAAACTTTTAGAGGTTACCTGCATTCCTTGGCTTATGGCCCCTCTTCCATCTGCAAACATTGCCTCTCCCGGACCTTTCTTCTATTGTCATATCTTTCTCTGTGGCTGTGAAAGGTTCTCTGCTTTTAAGGACGCTTATGATTGGATTGGGCTCATGTGGATCTTCCAGGCTATTTCCCCATCTCAAAGTCTATAACCTAAACCTGAAAAGTCCCTTTTGCTGTGTTAGGTAAGATATCCACAGGTTCTGGGAATTAGGGTGTGAACCTCTGTAGGGGGCATCATTCTGCAGACCACAGGCCTTTTGCATGTGCTGTTTACCCAGAACGTTCACCTACCTGCTTTTCACCAGGTCAACTCCGTTAGGCCAAATGTCAAATCCTCAGAGAGACCTCCCTAGAGAGCACTTTAAGTTAGTTAGACCTCTTGGTTACTCTAGCAGGTTCCTGTTTCTTTCCCTCATAGTACTTCCAACAGTATATAATCAGAAAAATTTCTCTAATTACTAGTTGCTTGTTTTCTTCATTAGACTGCAAGCTCTGTGAGAACAGGAACTTGTACTGATTTTGCTAGGTGTATGTAACAGTGTCAGTCATGTGACAGATGCTCCATAAATATTTGATGAAAGAACAAATAAATGAAATTGGCCTGAACTTTAAGGTCAGCCCTGTCTCCTTCAGAACCGATCCTGACTTGAGGTAGGATGCACTGAAGTAGCTCCAACCTGGATTTCTGGATTCAATACCCAGTCTCCCTTGCTGCGACTCCATCCCTGCCTTGTCCCCACTCATGATCCCACATGTCCCCTCTGATTCTCTGAGCCAAAGCCCCAGCCTGAATCTCCTGCCCTGTCTACTCTTGTCCACAGGACCCCTGGATTAGGGTTTATTTTTTACCCTGGCTAGGGAGGGTGCACTTCCTTCCTAGCACTTATCAGAATTATTAATGTTATGTGTTACTGTCTGTCTTCCTCTGTAAGCAGTATGTACCAGGAGGACAGCATTTGCTTCTCTTTTATTCCTTGTTGGATCCACGAGGACCCCACCTAGTACCTGGTCCTCTCCCCCAGACACTCACTGTGTGCTGGAATGAACAATGACGGGACAATTCTATCCTGTCTGTGGCTCCCAGGACTGCCCTTGGATCTGCCCTCTGCCACATCGGGGCTCCCCAGTGCTGACTACTCTGCTGATGGACCCCAGATCCTCCAAAGGCTCTATCTAGACTTCAACTTCCCATTCCCAGTCCAGTCCTTTTGCCTCTATTTCATGCTGTAGGAATTTTGTCCTTAATGCCAATTCTGGGGTTAATACCAAGCTCAGAAATAGGCACAGGTCCAGAGAAAAAATAGGATTTATTCAAACAATATTTATTAAGAACCTGATCTGTGCCAGATCTTGAGAGTTGCTCAAAAATGAGCAACCATAGTAACTACTCTTGAGAATCTCACAAAATGGCAAAGAACCAAATAACTACCCTAGAATGATAAGTGCCCTGCATCTGGTGCTACAGCTATGGAAGTGGGTGCAGGGCAAAGAGAAGATGGGGTCTCCAGATGCCTCTCCACCAGACCATCCTACTAAGGGGATTCATCAACAGGATGCCCTACCCTGGCTCAGGTGGAGGGGAGGCAGTGAGATCCCATGGAAAAGGTCTGGGGTGGAAGCAAGGAGCGTGAACACAATTTTACTTCTCGCTCAAATGTAATTAATGTCTAATTCCAGCAAAGCAGAGGCTCAGGCTCAGATGTTGAAAAGACTGGAGAGGGCGCCTGGGTGACTCAGTTGGTTAAGCGACTGCCTTCGGCTCAGGTCATGATCCTGGAGTCCCTGGATCGAGTCCCGCATCGGGCTCCCTGCTCGGCAGGGAGTCTGCTTCTCCCTCTGACCCTCCCCCCTCTCATGTGCTTGCTCTCTCATTCTCTCTCTCTCAAATAAATAAATAAATAAATCTTTAAAAAAAAAAAAAAAGAAAAAAAGAAAAGACTGGAGAAACTGGAAGATCTGTTCTCCAAGCAGGCGCTCATCTGTCAAGCGAGGCTCTGCTCGGCCATGGAAGGGCTGGAAGGAAGAATAGAAGCAGTGGGACGCAGGGTGTCTGGGGCAGGGACAGAGCTACCCAACTAGGAGGAAGGATACAGTCCCCCTGGGGCCTCCTTCTCAGAGACTCGTCTCAGATGCCAAAGTGCTCAGTTGGGAAAATTGCAAAACAGTAGTAAAAAGATTTTCCAGTTGGAAAATGTAGCCCCAAAGTTAATTGATAGGCACCAGCCAGGTCATGAAGCCCCATGATTTGTCAGCTGCGACAGGGTGATCCTGGGGCAGCCAGAGGACCAGCAGGCAGATGACACACACAGGAAGGGTGTCATCAGTCCCGTTGGTCTTGCTCGCCCATGGAATCCCATCAGGAGGCGGCTGGGAAGCCAGTTGTAAGGCTCAGTACATGTCTCCGACTTGCAAGCTGACGTTAATCCTTTCCTCTGGACCTTAGCTGTGGCTGACACAGAGTTTTACTAATGCAAAGTGATCTGCCAAACCGTTTTGGCTATGTTTTGCTGGAAGCCAGAGAGAAGACAAAGAACACTATAAAAAATAACAAGCAAGGCAGAATGTGCTCTCTCCCTGAGGTGACACCAGCTATTTTCCCATGAAAATAAAGAGAGCAAGGAATAATTAAGCGGGGGAAGGGAGAGTCAGAAACCCATCAGTAAAAACAGGAGGGTTTTCAATGGCTTTTCAGTAGCAAAAGAACAATTATTATATTACTCTGAGGGGATTCACAATTCTTGAAAATTGAGAGACCTCAAGAGTGAACTGATGTTATTGTTGTTTTTTTGTTTGTTTTTTAACCAGCATTTTGAGATGTTGTGTGAGCCTTGAAATAAGTTTTAAGAATTGCCACTCCATTCCATGATGTGAAGGGGGTTCCATGGGGCTTCTAACCGAAATCCGGGTAAGTAAAGAATGGATTAAGGCAGTAATTTTCAGTAGCTAAGAAAGAACTACAAAGGCATGAATGCTACCAATTACATCTCAACACAAACCAGGGCCTCCTTAAGCCTCGACGTGGAGAAGGCAAACAATTTCATTGTCAACCAGGGTGTTTTCTGGAAAGCCTGGGAACATGCTGGGTGCATTAAAGGAGAGATATCTCGCATGTGCAATTACTCAACACATCTTTAAAACTGTAAACACTTGTTCACATGTGGAGAAGTTTAGAGCCGCGCGGGCTTGGAAAGCCCACCTGGCAGGCGGGCTCCCTCCATCTCTCTCCAGTTGAGTAACAGACTCGGCGCCCGCTGTTCCTCCAAGAGCCAAACGCTAGTCAGCAGAGAGATCATTAAGGAGTGGGGGGCAGGAGTTCATGCGTGTGCTATTTTTATCCAGAGCACTCCCTTCCCCCCGCCCCGATTGATCGGCTCCCATAAACCTTGCCCCCATTTCTCCGCGCCCCGCCAAGCTGCACCTGGGAGCGTGCGCATGCAAGGATGCTACCTGGCTTTGGCTAGCTGCTTTCTCCACCTTGGACTGGGAAGTGGCACCGAGGATGCCGACATTTCCACGTAAACCCGGCAGAGGAACCTTGCCCAGCGCTGGGTTTTGAAAGGGCAGGCTGTGTGGCCTCAAAGAGAGTACCTGCCAAGCATGGAAAAAATAAATCTCGCCCCACATGCTCAACAAAAGAATGTTTAGAGCCCAAGGACCCCAGCCTATAAAGATAGGAATAAAATAGAAATAAAGCAAGATTTGTTCTCTCCCGGCAGCCCCTGGCCTGGCTCACTCAAAAGCCACACTCATCTATATAGTATGAATCACACGTCAAACATGGAGAAGACCCATTAGATCATCCTGCTCAGCTGGCTGCCCAACTAGAGGGCACGGCTGTTTTTCCTTTACCGGGACTGATGTTACTCGTCTCTAGCAAGGAACTGATTGTTTTTGCTTTTCTGATTTAATTAGCTATTGTGACGCTGCGGGGGAGGGAGCAAAGCCAATTCCCTGGTTTCTCAGATCCACGCACACATTCCGGGTGCTGGAGACAAGTTCAGAGGGACGGAGTGCTCTAAAGGCAGAGGGGGATACACCCAGCAATGGGAAGATGGCAATAAACCCCTGGGAAATTAAAATTTCACTTGAAGTGGAAATTTTACCATCACCAAAATCTGCCAGATTTTGGAATTGGGGATCGGTAAAGAGGTTTCCAAAATGAAATGATGTCTACGAGTTGTTTGTTTTAAAGGACGTAATATATAGTAAAAATGAAATAATCGTCCCACCCGAGTAAGAGTTATTTCTCTCCCAGCAGACCTTTTCCAGGCTCTAGTAATTCCACTGTTAATGGGCAGAGGGGAAGCTGTCAGCTAGGTAACGGGACCACTAGCACTGAAGTCATCTCATTAGAACCAGTAAATGAGAGCTGCCCAGGTGCTCCATGCAATTAGCTGTGCCCCAAGCATCTCCCACGCCGGCCAGCAATTAGAGCCTAGGGCGGGGAGCGAGACGCCCTTGGAGAAGAATCCACCCCAGCCAAGGACCAGGCGAGAGGTCCAGCCCTTCGGCAGGCCAAGCAAGGCCAGAGCCCTCCAATCCAAAGGAAGGCATCACACTTGAGGGAGAGGCAAAGATACGATTTATGAAATTACATGATGAAGTATCATGTTCTAGTATTTTCCAGGTAATGATAGACGTTATCTGGGTTCTGAAGCCATATCGTCTAGATTTGAATTTTAGCTTATGCTTTGAGCAAGTCACTGAGATCTTTTGGTCTCAGTTTCCGCATCTGCAAAATGGGGATAATAATAAAATGTGCCTGAGGCTCAAGTGAATTAATACGCAGAATGTGCTTAGGAGAGTGGCATCTAGTAAGTTTTTCTAAAGTATTGTTTTCTTACTATATTATTTTTTGAATTCTTATCATCATATATTTATCTTGCTTGATTTTCTTGTTTGTTTATTTGAGAGAGAGAGTACGAGCATGAGCACGAGCATGAGCAGGAGGGGCAGAGGGAGAGAGAATCTCAAGCAGACTCTGTGCTGAGCACAGAGCCCAACAAGGGGCTCGATCTCACGACCCCGAGATGATGACCTGAGCCAAAACCAAGAGTCGGAAGCTTAACGGACTGCGCCACCCAGGTGCCCCCATCTTGCTTGATTTTTGCACCATCAATTCACTATGGTTGCCCACGGTCATCCAGCTATACTGGTGGAATAAGCAGTAATAGCTTCTACTCCATGCCCACCATGTGCCACGTTTTGACCTAGTTGACCTAGATGGGCAGTACAGCCCACAGACCAAATCCAGCCTGCCTCCTGTTTCTGTAAATAAAGTTTTATTGAAACTCAACCATTTGTTTCCATAGCACCTATGGTCCCTAGACACCATACAGATTGCAAAGCCTAAAATAATACTCTCTGGCCCTTCAGTTAGCATAAATTAATTCTCACAATAACCTGTGAGGTAGGTTTTGTTTCCTATTTTCAGATAAGGAGACCAGGACTCAGAAAAGATCAAGAATATGCCTAAAATCTCTCCTCCAGGGGCTAGAACCCAGCTGACTCCAACATCCACCCCTTCTGGCCATGCTGTGCTGGAGTCAGGAGCAGAGTGCGCTCCCAGTGCTGTGTCCGTCACCACCCACAGAGGTGGACCTGAGCCCGATGCAGCCGGTGGGCCACTGCTGATCAGGGTGCGCCGCTCCAGGGAGGGAACTGTCATCTGCAGAGACAAGTCATTCAGGGCAGCGGTACACTGAGCCAAACTCTCCACCTCCTACAAACCAGTAGCTCATCTCTAGTCCCTGCTGTGGCCGTGGCATGGCAGGTGTAATGATGGCAGAGGCAGGTGCCCTGAGAGGTCTGTCCCCGGCTCAGGTGGGGACCGTTTCAGGGCTATGACGAGGAGCCGACATTCGGTTACTCCTCAGAGACTGGTTGGAAATACTCATTTACCAAATGATAGGGTAATTATCCAGAGATCTGTCAAATTTCAAACGTGTTCAGAAAGTGAGGTTATTGTTACCACATGTTGTGGGTGTTAAGAAGCATTTTCCTTGTTGGAAAAATGCCCCAGATTTTGAAGTCTTTGAAGATAAGAGGATCATCACAACTTACTGGAGACAGTTGCCCATTGAAGGGATACCTGGCAGTCACGGGTTACAGGTGCGCTGGGGAGGCTCACAGTGCTGGGCTTGGAAGTGGGAACATCGCCCTTTGTTAGTGGTCCCTGGATGAGGAGAGCTGCCCTGCCTTGGACTCCCATCACCCTGGATTCCCTTCATCCCAGAATCCTCAGCTTTTTGGTACTGTATTCCTTGTTAGACCATAAGCATCCTGAGGACAGAACCATGCCTTATTCCCTACTTTATCCCCAGAGCACACGGTAGGTGCTCAGTAAATATTTCCTAAAATAAATGAAGGGATTGAATGAATGTAGAGGTACCATTTCTCTTTACAAAGCAGCTTCCCCACCGCCCCCAGGAATGGCTGTGTTCTGCCAATGGGCTGGACCACCAACCAGTCAAGGAGCATGGGATGGGGTAAGGAGCTTGGCCACATCCAGTGCTCCTTGGTAGGGATCCTACTGGCTTTTTGAATGAAATAGCTCTTCTTATAGGAGACTTGGCATTCTAGACCCCAGACGGTCATGTATGGCTCACTCCCTGGGCCGCAGGAGGATTGAACACCAAACTGGTAGAGAGACCACAGTCCAGCATCTTATTATAGTGGCCACCACCATTTCTACTGAAAATGTCCTGCTGTCTGAAAAAGACAGAGTCACCACTCACCAAGCATGGGTTTTTACTAACAGAAACACAAATGTTACACAAATCCTGTGGGCTTTACTAATCAGAATTTTTAGAAAGGCCGGGGAACATTATTCATGCTAAGGTGACTAGCAGTCCCCATTTGCCCAGCAGTTTCCTGGCATTAGCATCCCAGGAAATCCCTCTGTCCCAGGCAAACCCAGATGGTCGGCCACCCTAGGAGCCAATCTGAACCTCAAAGGGTACATGCATTTTCCCAAAAGCTGACCTACAGCCCCACTGTGCAGAGACCCTCCCGGTTGCAGATAGGAGGATCAAAATCTCAGAGAGGCATGTGACTCTGCCAAGGGCATCCGCCAAGGGTTTTCTGCAAGGGCACTTCCCACCGGCAACACCGACATGCAAAGTAAAAGAAAAATTCAATATAGCCTACAATATCCTCTGTCTCCTTAAGGAATTAATTAACTCTTCATTTAGCCCCATTTCTAGGAGTTGATAGAGCGTGGCAAGGGGGAGGGGCGCACAATGAGATAACCAGGAATCCTGTGATCTGCGCCCCAGAGCTTATCAGATCAACGGTGAAGCCATAGACGTGTATGACGACATGAATCAAATTATATTTCAGGAGTTTTCGTTTCTTGCTAACTACATAATAAATGTAGCTGCTTGCTAAATTGCACATTGAGATACTTAAGAAAGCGGGGAAAATTAGCAATCGCAGCTATTTTCATTTAAAAAGTAGGGCTAAAGGAACATAGGCCCTCATCCAAGCTCTGGGCATATCTGCCTATCAAGTTACCTTTAACTCCTCTGTTAAAATGCAGACTGGGGCGCTTGGATGCGGCCACATGAAAAGCACCTCGGGGGCTATCTCACAGTTGGCCGCACTCCCCAGAACAAGAAGGGCCTTTCATGCAGGGGTGCGGGTGCCCAGGAGCGCAGCGAGGCTCGCGGCATCTCAGTGTTCCCAAGCAGGGCTTCATATCGCAGCCGCTCAGGTGGAAAGGGGGCAGCTCCCCTCCTCTGCTCCCGCCTAAGGTCACACATGAATAGAGCCCGACTGAGGAGCGGAGCTGGCATCACCGGCAGCCCGATGATGTGCAGAGGAGGGTGTCCTGTTCGGAGATAAGCCCGGAGTCGGGGAGGCTGCCTGGTTCCCGGGCGGTCAGTTGATAACGACAAGGCAGCACTGTCGGGAATGGCCAGCTCGCTGCTGGGCAGGATGAGGCAGGGAGGGCGAGCTGATGGGAACGATACCTCAAACTCCTTCCAGGAGGCTTAGCTTCCACGAATAAAAGGCTGGCTTTGAGTTACACTCACACACTTGCCTTGTGCCCACAAGTCATTTTTCGTTCCATGTAACCTCAAAAATACAAACCACCATTTGGGTGCCGGTACCAGGCAGGGGTGGGGCAGTAAGCGCAGTGGTTAGGAGCCCAGGCTCTGGAGGGGGCTCCAGCTCCTCCGACAGCAGGCGCTCAGTTAACAGAAGCGACGCTTTAGTATTAGGGACAAACTGTGACAGAGCCAGCCACTGGCAGCCAATGCACCTGTAGAAGGAATAAGCAGATCAGTACAGTCTGGGAGTGGAGCTAAGCTGGCGGGAAGTGTCAACACCGGTGACCCCTCTGTCTTTGCCCATTAACACTGGACATCCCTGGAGGAGGGAGCACCACACAGGGAGAACTGCTGACCCCAAATCACGGCTCTGCCACAAAACAACCTGCCGTGTGGTTTCAGCAGGCTGCCTAACTTCCTTGGATGGACTTCCATTTCCTTGTCTATAAAATAAGGGCATTGGAGTCCATTTCTTATGTTTCTTTTTTTTTTTAAGATTTTATTTGTTTACTTGAGAGAGAGAGAGAAAGAAAAAGAGCACAGAGCGAGCCAAAGGCAGATGCTTAACGGACTGAGCCACCCAAGTGCCCCCATTTCTTATGTTCCTATCAGATCCAAATTTCTGTGGCTTCTGGGCTGTATACTACTTAATTGCTTAAAAACCAAGATTGTTTATTTTCAGCTTTGCATAAGCATATAAGACAAACATATGTAAATATATAAGAAGTATATATCCCTGAGGGCCATCTGGGTGGCTCAGTCCATTAAGCATCCAACTCTTGGTTTCAGCTTAGGTCATGATCTCAGGGTTGTGAGATCAAGCCCTGCATCAGGCTCTGTGCTCAGCAGGGTATCTACTTGAGATTCTCTCTCTCCCTCTCCCTCTGCCCCTCCTGCCATGCTCTCTCTCTCTCAAATAAATAAATTTTTTTTTAAAAAAAGTATATCTCCCTGAATATAAGACAACATTAATATAAGGCAGCTTGCCATATTCTCCATGAGATATTAAATAAACACATAATATATGTCATAACATATTTTATGATGTAGTTATAGACAGATAGTATAATGTGTGTTCTACATATAAATGTGCATATGTATTAGAGAGGTAGATGATATATTCAAATGTATACTTTAATATTTAATTCATAAATTTAGTTGCACATATGCATTTAAGATCGCATATAAAGCAATAGATTATTTTTTAAATAATCTCACTCAAGCTCTCCATGCGTATCTTTGTCACTAGGGTCTTTGTCATCACTAGAGCCAGGTTTTGAGTCATGGGACACCCTTCGCCAGAGCAGTCACTGTGATTCTGTCTCAGGTCATTTGAGATATCACCCTCCGTGAATTCAAAATTATTAGCATGGCCTCAGAGGCTGCACATGATCAGCTCCACCTGCCTTCATCACTCCCCGTTCTCCCCCATTGCTCACCCGGCCCCAGTCGCATGGATGGGTGGGAACTCCTTGATAGTTTCCTATCCCTAAGAGCACACTCCTACTTCCCATCCCCTCTTCCCCCTGATATGTGCATGGCTCAAGTCCTCATGTCAATCGGATCCCTGCTCAAATGTCACCTCACCAAGGAGAGGGAACCCTATCCCCTTCCTCAATAGCTGCTGTTGGATTGCTAAGCAAACATTGATTATAACATCACCCCGATTCCATAGCAATTTCTCCAAGTGAGCAACGCTGGATGCTGCAACAGAAATCTCGGCCAACTAACACAATAAAAATTTGTATCACTTGCATGCAAAGTTCAGTGAGGTGTGGGAAGCTCCCTGGGTCCTCTCTCCTCCATGTGGTGACTCAGAGATCCAGGCTGCTCCATCTTGGATTTGCAGCTTCCCATAACACAGCATAAGGAGAGAAGAGGACCAGAAGTTGCAGTAGGATGCTTCAAGGACCATCCCTGAAGATGGCTTACGTGACCTCACGCACATTTCTTTGGCCAGAACTCAGTCCCTGGGATAGTCGCTCACCTCAGGAATGCTGGGAAATGTGGGCTTCCACTGTACCCTAGCAAGAGGAGACCCCAGAGCAAATGCAGAGAAGTAGCATCTCTGCCACAAGATGTGCATCTGCATTGAAATCCTGCCTTGGCCAACTGGCTCAGAACCCTTTGGATCTGTCTCTTCAGTTATAATTTGGAACTAATGATGCCTACCCACATGATGGGCAGAATGTCACAGACAGAGTAGTGATCAGTAAATGTTTGCTTATTAATAAACTCAGATTAGTTGGGAAAATTGTATAGGTCTAAATGCTTGAATTAAATTTCTATAATTTCTAAATATTAAAACATTAAGCAAATTATCCTTGAAACTATTGGATAAAATTTTATACCACAGGACAGGACAGTTGAATAAAATGGCACTATTAAACATAAGCAATCCATCAACAATTGAATGTCCATGTCATCCACTTTCCTACTCTATTTTCACACATGGCCCTTCTCCTTCTCCTCTGTCTCCAGCAAATTACTCCTCCTCTCCTTGTGAAACCAGAAAAATGTGAGGAATAATTCACGATTTTTTTTCTAATTCTAATTAACATAGTTTCCTATTAGCGGAAGACACAAATTAGGCAATATATTATGCAGAAAAATCTCTTAATAACCCCAAAAGATTTAGAGTAGATAATTAAGAATTGATGAATCACCTACAAAAATTTCCATAGGGATTAACTATAGCAGAGAAATGCAATAGATGAAACTTTGGAGTGAGGGTTTCTTCATTAATTACAAAAAATCCTTTTTTTTTAATCCCAAAAGGTGACAGAGGACAATAGAAGGGGAAACCATGAAGGAAACTGAGAAGAAACCCCCCCACACACACATACATGGGGGACACCCCCAAGAATAGTCTCACATGAGCCAAGGGAGTGTTGAAGAAGACAGTAGTTGGCATGTGCAATGACTCGGACCTCTCACCCAGGGCAAGGACTGAAAAGAGAAGTTGGCATCTAGAAGCCTATGATGACCTGTACCCAGAACGTTCTCAGTGAAGTGGTGGGGATGAGAGACAAGTTACAGCATGGACGGGATAAAAAGTTTCAGGCACATGGAGTCTACTTTTTAGAACATTTTGTAGTAAAGAGAATGAGAAAGGAAGAACTACACCTTGAAGGAATGGCAAGGTGAAGGGAGGTTGTTTTGTTTGCTGTTTGTTCTGTGTGTTGGCTATTTGGTTGTTTTAAGGAGAGAGAGAAGGGGCTTTGTAGAGAGGATGAGAAGAAGAAGCAGGTAGAGAGGTAACAATTAAATCTATAAGAAGAGGAGGATAGAAGAAGGTCTTTGGGTGACCTGGGAAGATTGAGTCCCATCATGAGTGGAGGGGATGGCCCAAGGGTGGAGAAAAAGAGGGAGGAATGGGGAAATATATGGATAAGTTTGGAGGTGATGAAGAAGGAAGTTAATAGATTTCATGGCCAATCTTTTCATTTTCTCTGATCAAGATCATTCTGCTAAGCAATGGCATGAAGTAGGGGGAATGAAGACAAAGTGTCAAAGGTTGAAAAAAATCCCTTGGCAAATGACAAAGGGATCAAAGATGGTATATATTCTTCTACCACTGTATAACAAATTACCATAAACTTAGCAGCTTAAACCAATACACATTTATTGTCTGAGTTTCTGTGCATTAGGAGTGTGAGCATGACTTTTCTGAGTTCCCTGCCCAGGGTCTCACAAGGCTGCAATCGAGGTGTTGCCTGGGCTGTGTTCTCATCTGGAAACTTGACTGGGGAAGAATCTGCGTCCAAGTTCACTCAAGTCGTTGACTCATTTCCTTGCAGCTGTATGACTAAAGACCCCAGATTTTTGCTGGGTGTCAGCTGGAGGCCACCCTCGGGCCCTAGAGTTCCTTGAGACATAAGCTTTTCCAAAAAGTCACTTAATTCATGTAAGTCACGAGTGACTCACTCCAGTATGCTAAGATAGAGTCTTCCATAATGGAACACACACTTGCAGGAGTGACATCCCATCATTTTTTCCATATTTTATTGTAGAAGCAAGTCACAAGTCCTGCCCACATTCAAGGGGAAGACATTATACAAAGGCATTAGCATCAGGAGTGGGATCTCTGGGAGTCATCTAGGGGACTTACCACCATAGAGGAGGACAAAGGCAGCAGACAAGTAGAAAGGCCCAGCTAAATCCAGACCCACATTAACCAGACCTGGAATTTGCTCTATCAATATTGAGAGAACTTAGCTTAGGAAGAACAGGGAAAATGGAGTATCTGATCCACCCAGGGCTGGAGACTATTTGCACAGTGTACTGAAGATGCTGCAGAGAAGTCACGGTCCGTCTGTGCCTGGTGGGAAAGGAAAGGAAAGGAAAGAGGGGAGGGGTCGGCTGCACAGGTAGATGGGGATGGGGTATAGAGAGTGGAGCTTGCTGGGGTCAAGAGGCGGGTTTATTGTAAGCTAAGGACAGGGTGGGGTCAATAGAGGGGATTCACCTCACTCAGAGAAGGACTAAGCTCCTTTCCATGGACTCAAAGCCCTGCCATGACTGGTCCCCTCCACTTCTGCCACCTCTCTGCCCTGTTTCCTCTTGCATATTGGTATCTTTGCTTTTCCTTCAATGGGTCAAACATGTGCCCACCTCAGGGCCTTTGCATTAATTGTGCCATCTGCCTGAACATACTCACCTTGGATAGCACCTGGGTCACTTCCTCACCTCATTTTGCTTAACGTCTTAAGGAGTCTTTTCTGATCACTCTTCCAAAGCTGCCCCATGACCTGCCCCTTACTCTGCTTTACTTGTCATCAGAGCTCTCTTTACCAATGGACATTTTATCATATTATGACTGTCTCCTCCATTAGCATATAAGGCTCATGAGGGCAGAGAACACATCTGTATTGTTGACCATCATATATCCCTGGCTCCTAGAAAAGTCTCTGACAGTAGTGGAGACTTGACAATTATTTGCTGATGGACTGACTGAACAGAAGGAAGGAACTGTAACACTTACTTAGTGTATCCCCCATTTCACAGGAGAAGTAAGGAGCACAGTGAGTATCCAGAGTCAGGATCTAGTATAGAGATTAGAGCCAGTCCTCCTGGCATTGATGCCTCCAGAGTCAGCCAAGACTGGGGGGCCCATAGCTTCTTCACTCACTGTCTGCTTGCTAGCTTGTTTGCTTGTTTATAAGGGATTTTGCCCTACCGTTTTGCGATGCAGAAAGAAAAATGGAAGTGGTGATAGTAATATTTATTTTCTGAGATAAATTTCTTGTCACTTAAAGGCTAAAATTTGTGTGTGTATGTTTCTTTGGTCCAGGTTTTCAAGGACCTGAGTACCAAGTACCCAAGTACCTTTGTGTGCTGATGGAATTACTTCTCCTGCCCAAATTTCTCAACAACCATGGGGGACACCTTGGTTGACCGAGCCAATAGTATCCCTGCCCCTGACCTTGAGTTTCAAAGCTCAGTCTTCATTGACCAAGGCACGCCTTTAGTCTTTACAACTGTACACAGTGAAATCACCAAAGCTCTGCCTTTGAGCCCAGCCTGACTGTCTTCGTGGTTGAAAACAATGTCCAGTTGTTGCATTAGAGGCTGCAGATGGAGTAGTAGGGGTTGAACCAGCAGACTCTGTTTCATGTGTGTACACGGACACTGGAGAGATGACAAACAGATCCCGGGAACAATGGGCTACAGGCACGTGATTCTGGAAGCGTGTGGATGTTTAATTCTGACTTACACTCTTGGTAATGAAAGTGAGGCAGAGAAATGCCAAGAACACACAAAGCAGTTACTGTCAACGCATTTGTACTGCAATTGTTTGGGTACTCTTTTAATCAAGCCATAATTGCTGTTGGGAAATTCACACATGGGCACCTCTCTACAATCTTACAAGCTCTAATTATACTCATGATCTCAAAAGAGCACCACGTGGTATTGAAAAAAGCCTTCAAAATTGAAAATCTGCTTCCCCGATGAGGTTTTTCCGTTGTTAAATTACATTATTTCATTAAGGAAGCCCTATGTTGAAATAGAAATGCCACAGAATCTGAGGTCAGTGTCCCATGAATTGATTGAATCCCTGCCTTCAGACACTTCATCAAGCAAGCATTAGCCTCAGCTTGTATACCTCCGGAGATGGTGAACTTACTACTTACTAAGGAAGTCTCTAATAAACGGAACTCTTCCTCCTGATAAAACCCAACTAAGATCCAAGATCTGTCTTTTGGAGCTACACATTCTAAGTGTAATTTTTCTCCCACTTGACGGGCTTTCAGGCACTTGAAATGAGGTGCCCAGAAGAGAGACCTCAGGCACAGATACCATATTGAAAATGGGGTTTCTTAGATCAAGTTCCTTGGGAAAAGTCCCCAAGATGAAGGAAAGTGACATAGTAAGGTTTTGGGAGAAGACAGGTAAGGAAGTGCAGGACAAGGAAGGAGGGAGGAAGCCAGACACGTGGGAAATTTTAGAGAAATCTTCACAAAACCCTAAGGCTAAGGAAAGCTTCACAGCTGCCCCATCTTGAGCCAAGACTACTGGGCTTCCATGCTCCCACCCTGAGAGTCATTGTTCAAGAACTACCCTGGGGGGTGGGGGGTAGATAGGGTCCATGTGAACTCCCAGGCTTTGTAACTCTGCATATATCAGCAAAGTGTTCCAGTGTCCTATGGGAAGTTCTCCAAAGAAAAGCCACAGGTGCCCACCATTGGAGGCAAAAGCATCTGATGCCTAGAGAGGGGTGCACAAAAATAGGAAAAAGAGATCCGAGGTGGGTCTTTTCGGAGCAGTAACATTGTCAGCTACAAAACATAATAACTGGAAATCACAGAATAGACCGTGAAAACTCCAGCTGCTTTCCATCACTCAACAATGAGAAAATCGGACAGAAAGGTTCACACCTCCCAGGCAGAAGATGGAGAGGCACCTCTCTAGAAAAATGACCAGCCCACCAGAAAAATCCAGAAGTGCCAAAGATTTAGTTTTCCCCAAAGAAGAAGCTGGATCATCCCACATTGAGTGCACAAATAAACAGCACACACACACACACACACACACACGCCCCACTCTTAAACATAAACAATCAAGGAGCACCATTAACTTATAGAAAGCCTGTAAGCCAGAGATCAAAGCAAACAAAATTTCAAAAGTAAACATGTGGGAAATCAAAGCCATGTTAAAGAAAAAAAGAACACTATAATCGCTATCCTCAGAAAGTGAAGAGAAATTATTTTACCTATGAAATAAGAATCAGAGGTTATAAAAAAGGAGTAGTCATAAAACAGGAACAATAAAGAAATCTTAAAGTTAAAAAGCAGAGAGCAGAAAGAAAAGATGCAATAACAACGTTGGAAGATAAAATTAAGAAAGAAGAAAAGTCCAGAGAGGTAAGAAATTAAGAGGAAAAAAAACACACAAGAACTAGAGCATAATTCCAGAAGGTCCAACATATTTAAAACCGCATCCAAAAAAATAAAAAATAAATAAAAAATAAAATAAAACCAGCATCCAGAAACCTGCACCTCAGAAATTGTACCTGGGCTCATCTCTGCAGCCACACCTGCCTCATGCCGACCAGAGACCCCCGGGGAAGGGGCCAGGCCATCCTAATGGCCAGGTAGAAAAAAGCTGTTAAGCCCTTGCAAACAGTGATCCCCAGCTGGTCACTATGAAGTCACCCCCTTCAGGGTGACGTTTCCCTGAAGTTCCCATGAGTGCCATGGGACTAGCAGAGCATTTTTTATTCTCTTGGCGATTACCTTCTAAATATTTCCTTAATTTAAAATTATTGCAAACTTCAATAGCAAGACAGGGAAAAATCCCACCTGAAGAGTTAATGGTCCATGGAAATAACTTTCACTGGCATTTTGCATTATTATATCATAAAGATAATGGGCAGTGATTCATTCAACCAAGAAGGAAAGAGTTCAAAGTTAAAATTCTTTCAGTTCAATTCCCAGCAGTGTGTGTGTGTGTGTGTGTGTGTGTGTGTGTGTGTGTGTGTGTCCGGATGCTAGAGTAACAGCAAGCACAGGCAAGAGTGCCTGATTGTTCATGAAGTTGACAGGACAATCTCGAAGGACATAGTATTATCACCCTTGTTTTATAGATGAAGAAACAGAGGCTCAGAAAGATTACAGAACTTGTGAAGGACAACAAGCAAGTTACATGAGCAAGCTGGAGGTTTAAGCCAATGTCTCTCCGATCCTCAAATTTGCACTCTTTCTGTATCATGTTGCCTTTGGGGCTTCCATGTGGCAGGGTTTCAGAAACACCAGTCAGAGGCAAGTCCAGCTTACAAGTTAGGGGCAAAATTACCAGCACAAAACACGGCGCCATTGTGTGGATGTCACAAAAACCACTGTCATGAGCAACACATCCACAAAAGAACCAGACATCTCAGAATGATGAGCCGCTCCCCAGAGCCCCACCTTCGATATGCGACTACCGATTCCTCTGAGCAGTCCCTGACAGAGAATAGATGCCAAGTGTCAGGGGCTTAAGAGAAATTTGAGAGAGAAAGACTCACAATTGATTTCTTAAAATCCAGTGCATTTTATGAAAAGGGTGGCCATTTGCACATAGTAGTGGCCAGATGCCTCGGTCCAGCTCAAGGCTCATCAGATACGCAGAATTCCCCGGCAGTGCTTGGTGGCATGATTAGTGATGTGTCTACCACCTCCAGTTTCTTTTAAGATTTTATTTATTTATTTGAGAGAGAGAGTGAGCAAGAAAAAGTGCACAAGCAGGGGGAGTGGCAGGCAGAGGGAGGAGCAGGCTCCCCGCTGAGCCAGGAGCCTGATGCAGGGCTCGATCCCAGGACCCTGAGATCATGACCTGAGCCGAAAGCAGACACTCAACCGACTGAGCCACTCAGGCGCCCCTTCCAGTTTCTTTTAAAAATGTGATAATGATGAAGTCCCAAAAGTTCACTTTTGCTTTTGTTTCACTAGCTTTTGGAGATGTATCTTGAAAGAAGTTGCTGTGGCCGAAGTCAAAGAGGTTACTGCCTATATTCTCCTCTAGGATTTTGATGGATTCCTGTCTCACATTGAGGTCTTTCATCCACTTTGAGTTTATCTTTGTGAATGGTGTTAGAGAATGGTCGAGTTTCATTCTTCTGCATGTGGCTGTCCAATTTTCCCAGCACCATTTATTGAAGAGACTTTTTTCCATTGCATGTTTTTTCCTGCTTTGTCGAAGATTATTTGACCATAGAGTTGAGGGTCCATATCTGGGTTCTCTATTCTGTTCCATTGGTCTGTATGTCTGTTTTTGTGCCAGTACCATGCTGTCTTGGTGATCACTGCTTTGTAATAGAGCTTGAAATCGGGCAACGTGATGCCCCCAGCTTTGTTTTTCTTTTTCAACATTTCCTTGGCGATTCGGGGTCTTTTCTGATTCCATACAAATTGTAGGATTGTTTGTTCCAGCACTTTGAAAAATGTCATTGGAATTTTGATCGGGATGGCACCGAAGGTATAGATTGCTTTGGGTAGCATAGACATTTTAACAATGTTTATTCTTCCTATCCATGAGCATGGAATATTTTTCCATCTTTTTGTGTCTTCTTCAATTTCTTTCCTGAGTGTTCTGTAGTTCCTAGAATATAGATCCTTTACCTCTTTGGTTAGGTTTATTCTGAGGTATCTTATGGTTTTTGGTGCTATTGTAAATGGAATCATTTCTCTAATTTCTCTTTCTACAGTTGCGTTGTTAGTGTATAAGAAAGCAACTGATTTCTGTGCATTGATTTTGTATCCTGCCACATAACTGAATTGCTGGATGAGTTCTAGTAATTCGGGGGTGGAGTCTTTTGGGTTTTCCACATAAAGTATCATATCGTCTGCGAAAAGAGAGAGTTTGACTTCTTCTTTGCCAATTTGAATACCTTTTATTTCTTTTTGTTGTCTAATTGCTGTTGCTAGGACTTCTAGTACTATGTTGAACAATAGTGGTGAGAGTGGGCATCCTTGACGTGTTCCTGATCTTAAGGGAAAGGCTCTCAGCATGTTGGAGAGGTTGTGGAGAAAGGGAACCCTCTTACACTGTTGGTGGGAATGCAAGTTGGTACAGCCACTTTGGAAAACAGTGTGGAGATTCCTCAAAAATTTAAAAATAGAGCTACCCTATGACCCAGCAATTGCACTCCTGGGTATTTACCCCAAAGACACAGATGTAGTGAAAAGAAGGGCCATATGCACCCCAATGTTCATAGCAGCAATGTCCGCAATAGCCAAACTGTGGAAAGAGCCGAGATGCCCTTCAACAGATGAATGGATAAAGAAGATGTGGTCCATATATACAATGGAATATTACTCAGCCATCAGAAAGGATGAATACCCAACTTTTACATCAACATGGATGGGACTGGAGGAGATTATGCTAAGTGAATTAAGTCAAGCAGAGAAAGTCAATTATCATATGGTTTCACTTATTTGTCGAACATAAGGAATAGCATGGAGGACATTAGGAGAAGGAAGGGAAAAATGAGGGCGGGGGGGGAATTGGAGGGAGAGATGAACCATGAGAGACTATGGACTCTGAGAAACAAACAGGGTTTTAGAGGGGAGGGGGGAGGGGGGATTGGTTATCCCCATGATGGGTATTAAGGAGGGCACGTACTGCACGGAGCACTGGGTTATATAAAAACAATGGATCGTGGATCACTACATCAAAAACTAATGATGTATTGTATGGTGACTAACATAACATAATAAAATTAAAAAAACAATGTGATAATGACTTGGGGTTATGTGGTAATATGATTTAGTCAAATTTCTGCAGACAGAGTGCCCCAAGAGTAGGACTTGGTTAACTTTTTCCAAAACGGGCCTGATGGTAGGTATTGTAGGCTTTGCAAGCCATGCAGCGTCAGAACTACTTCACTCTGTCCCTGTAGCAGGAGAGCAGGCATGGACAATACATAAATGAATGAACAGGGCTGTATTCTGATAAAACATTATGGACGCTGAAATTGAACATTCATAGAATTTTCATGTGTCACTGAACATTATTCTTTTTCTTTCCCCGACCATTTATTTATTTATTTATTTATTTTAAAGATTTTATTTATTTATTTGACAGAGAGAGACACAGCAAGAGAGGGAACACAAGCAGGGGGAGTGGGAGAGGGAGAAGCAGGCTTCCCACGGAGTGGGGAGCCCAATGCGGGGCTCAATCCCAGGACCCTGAGATCGTGACCTGAGCCAAGGGCAGACGCTTAACGACTGAGACACCCAGGTGCCCCTCCCCGACCATTTAAAAATGTACACTCCTCCATTCTTTACTCACAGGCCATACAGACACAGGCAGCTGGCTGACTTTGGCCCTCAGGCCACCGTTGATGGACACCTGCTCTTGTTGATTCTGGGTTCATTGTGGGCAGAGCCCTTTTTCATTTTTCTTGGATGATGGCATGGTCTTGAAGAGAAACTTCAAATCACTCTTAAGCTTTGACCCTTCATGCTTCCCACTTCTCTAATCAAGTCATAAGGGTAAGGCAGCTCTCTTGCTGCCAAGGACCAGAGCCCATCTGGGGGCAACAATGTGATGGGAGAAAACAATAAATCAACTACTTATTCTCCTAGCCTGGAGGAGGGGAAAGGGGGAAGTAGGGCGAACACACAGATGAGGAAATACACAAGTAAAGATAGTCTGTGGCAGGTTAGTCTGTCTGCCTAATTGTTCCACAACGAGGCTATTGGCAGGTACTGTTCCATCACTCAGCCCTCTCAGCACATTCCCGGTATACCATCTTCTTGGTGCATTTTTTCTCACCCAGAAATTGTATTTCTCTTAGTAAAAATCTCTGTTCTAGGTACATGCATGTGGTTAATCTCTAAAGATGACCACAGATATCTGTCCCTCCCCATGTGCACGTGCTTCTCCTTCCATCAAGAGATAGAGCTTAGGTTCCCTCCCTTTGAGCTAGGGCTGGATCTGTGACTGCTTTGATCAACAGGATGCAGAAGAGGTGACATTCTTGGACTTTCATGCCTAGACATTAAGAAATCCACTTCCTCTCTTATACTCCAGCTTCATGATATGAGGAAGCCCAAGCAGCCTTTTGAAGAGGCTCTCTTGGAGAATCAAGATTCCTGCCCAATAGCCTTCCCTATGTTCTCAGGTGACAACCAGCACAACTTGCTAGCCATGTAAGTGAGCCATCTTGGAAGTGGATTCTTTAACCCCAGACGAGCTACCCCTGAGACACTTCTGCTATGGGAAGCAGAGGACGGTAGTCCCTGCTAAGCTCTGCCCAAATAGCAAAATCATAACCAAATAAATGATTGGTGTCTTAGTCAACTTGTTATCTCCAAATCTTTTCTTCTCTTTCTTAAGCTCATTCCAATTAGACTTCCCCATCTCTCCAATAACTGTTCTTGTCAAGGTCAACTCCATATTGCTAAATCCAATGGTTCCATACTTCGTCCACATCTTGCTTGACCCATAAAAATATTTGAACCCAGTTGACTGCTCTTCCATGATACATGTTTTCATTTGTCATCCAGGTACCACAATCTCTTGGATTTCTTCCTTCCTCATTGCTCCCCCATCTCAGCTTTTTCTGGTTCCTTCTTTCTCCCACCTTTTAGTGTTTGTATTAGAGTTCTCCAAGAGAACAGAACCAACGGCAGTTGGCTCACATGGTTATGGAGGCTGAGAAGTAACACTGAGCATAGACTCCCCATTTGCTCAGACCATGCTGTCCAGAGGGAGCTCCACATCCACCTCTGGGGTGGATGTGTCCAGGCCCAAGCCTATCAGCACGTTGCATCTCCCCAGCCACTGTGATTGGTTCAGGAGCAGGCATGAGACCCCCATAGTGAGATGCAGCATCACTTCTAATAAAAATGCAGGGGTAGCAATAGGACTTTCCACCTCAATACCAAAAGGAGGTTAGGTCTAGAGTTGTCACCTTTAGCGGAGAACCTGGAATACTGAGAACCCAACCAGATGGAATGAAGTCAATACCATGGAAGGGGCAGAGCCAAGAAATGGGGGAAACCAAGTCCTCACAGCATCAACTATACTCAGAATTGAGCTGGCACCTTGAAATTTTCAGGGATATAAATTAAAACAAAAACACAAGCAAAACAAAACAAAAACAAAAACAAAAACAAAAACAAATCTCCCTGTATGGCTTAAGCCAGTTTGAGTTGGGTTTTCTGTCACTTTTGGCCAAAAGAATCCTGACACCAGAGCTGGGAATGTTTCTGAGACTGTCTTTACTGGTAGCTGAGCTAAAATTTGAGACTGCCCCTCCCAACCAATAGACAATATAAGTTATAGTGTTATTCCCGCCGCACCCTCCACCTCATCACAAAGACTGGGAATTTGTTACACAACTGGAACACCAGGTGGTAACCTCTGCCCGCCCTCATTCTTTCTTCCATCTCTATGTGGAGATGGAAAAAAAAAAAACAGTCATGAAAAAAAATGGAATTCTTCAAGACTTTTCTAGTTACCCAAAACACACAGATCATTACACATACAGCAGGCACTCAATAAATACTTGTTGAATGATTGATGAAGAGAAGGACCTTGCATGTACAGACAAATCAGTGGTTCCTTTTCTTTTCTTCCATGTTTCCAATAAAACAAACAGTAGATAAAAGTGTAAGACAGGAGATGATTGATTTTGTTGAGTTCTACGTGGTACAGGACACATCTGTTGGAGTCAGTTCTAGCCTTCCGAATGCAAAAGGGGCACAGGGTTCGTGGAGCAGGTACAGAGATTGAACTCAGCAGGGACTGGAAAGCACAACACATTTGGCCAGGGTATGAGAACGGATAGCAGCAGAGGACAACTGAAGAGATGCTTATTAGCTAACAAATGCACAGAATCCAAGAGTTTAGAGATCCTCTGATCTGATTATCTCCTCATTTCACCGAAGGGGAAACTGAGGCTTCCAGAGCTGAGGTGATGGGGGAAATGCCAAGACTCCTGAGATGCATGCTAAGACTGTTCCTTTTCGAGCTGTGGGTCAGTGTCCATTCGTTGGTTGTAAAATTAGTGGGTTTTGGTCAATTTTTTCATGAACAAATAAGAATAGAACCAAACAGAAAAAAAATCCAAGTATATTTTCTGTAATAAGAATAGGTATGATTGCATACAACTTTTGGTTTCAGTTTTTACACATACACACGTACATATTATGGACTGAGTCAGGATGTCAAATCTCACACTATGAATCAACTATTTGTAAACCACAGATCTAGGCCAATGGCACCATTGACTGATTATCTGTTGTGTTAAAAGCTCAACAGAGGAGGCCCATCCAGTGCTCAGACGTGTTCATAACAGCAAGTGCAAACCTAGCCAATCAATCAGAGTAACCTGGGGAGATTAAAAAATATATATATATAGCTTCCTAAGCCCCACTTCCAGAGATTTCGAAGGTCTGGAATGATTTCTTTGTATTTTATAAAAATTTCCGAAGAAATTCTCATGCACAGATTAGTTATGGGACCAGATATCCCTTTGAAGGAGACAAACACATGAAAATATGCTTGGCAGTATTAGTCATCAGAAAAATACAAATCAAAACCACAATGAGATACCAGTCCACACCCTGTAGAATGGCTAGAATCTAAAAGACAGATAATAACAAGTTTTAGTGAGGATGTAGAAATATCAGAACCCTCAGACCCTCCTGAGGAGATTGCAAGATGGTGCAGCCCCTCTAGAGAACAGTCTGGCAGTTCCTCAAATGTTAAACATAAAATTACCATATGACTCAGCAATTCTACTTCCAGGTATCTACCCAAGAGAAATGAAAAACACATGTCCACACAAAAACTTGTAAATGAATGTTTACAGCTGCATTATTCATCATAGCCAAAAAGTGGAAATAACTCAAATGTCTATCAACTGATGAATGAATAAACAGAATGTGGTATGTCCATACAACAGAATAGTATTCATCCATAAAAAGGAACATCTATAAAAAGGAACAGATACATGCTACAATAAAAATGAAGCTTGAAAATACCATGCAAAGTCAAAGAAGCAATTCCCAAAAGATCACATATTATATGACTCCATTTATATGAAATCTCTTGAACAAGCAAATCTACAGAACGAGAAAGTAGATTAGTGGTTTCTAAGGACAAGAGGCACTGGGAAAAAATGAAGAGTGACCACTAATGAGTACAGAGTTTCTTTTGAGGTGATAAAAATGTTTTAAAATGGATTCCAATGGGGCACTTGGGTGGCTCAGTTGGTTAAGTGTCTGACTTCAGCTCAGGTCATGATCACAGGGTCCTGGGATCAAGCCCCAAGTCTGGTTCCCTACTCAGCAGGAAGTCTGCTTCTCCCTCTCCCACTGCCTCTTCCCCCATCTGTGTGTGTGCACATGTTCGTTCTCTCTCTTTCTGTCTCAAATACATAAAAAATCCTTAAAAAATAAAATAAAATGGATTCTAGTGAGAGTTGCACATATCCATGAATGCACTAAAAACCATTAGCTGTACACTTTAAATGGTATGTGAGTTGTATCTCAACAAAGCTATTAAAACAAACAAAAAGGAAGTATCTGGAACAGGGAAGAGCAGACCATTCCAAGGGAACCTATCTTACAAATAACTTCACAGTAAGACAGGGCTATCCAGATAACAGGTGTAGGAACACAAGGAAGTGGGACAGAAAGCCAACAGGCAGATACAGGAGGGAAGGCTATGAAAGTCGCTGAACCCTCTTAAGAAACAATCAGGTATCTGAAGTACACACATAGTTTTCCACAGATGCTGTTTGAGATGTGGTTTCCATGCAAGACAATTTGGAATTCTTGATCCATTTAATACTAGCGTTACTTGTGCACATTTCATATTCTCTCTCTTTTTTTAAAAGATTTTACTTATTTATTTGACAGAGAGAGACACAGCAAGAGAGAGAACACAAACAGGGGGAGTGGAAGAGGGAGAAGCAGGCTTCCCGCAGAGCAGGGAGCCCGGTGCGAGGCTCCATCCCAGGACCCTGGGATCACGACCTGAGCCGAAGGCGGATGCTTAACGACTGAGCCACCCAGGCGCCCCTCACATTTCATATTCTCTTAGAAGGAAAATCCTTGAGGTCAGGGAACTTGCTACCTTCTGAGGGCCCCCGTGTCTCCAGTGGCACGTATGAAGTGCTCAATAAAGACTTGTGGAATGATTGAGTCTCCTTGAAGACGACATCTATGTCTGAGTCAGTGTGTGGAACCCATATCACCTAATATGCCCTACCATCACCTGCCTTGCCAGTGGGCTGGAGATTGGGATAGGGCTGTGCAGATTAAATGAAATCATGCACACCTAGCACTTAGCTATCTGCCCGAAATGTTTGAAAGCATTAAAGATCAGGACACAATTGTACTCTTGTGATTACTGTTGCTGCTATTATTCTGGTTGTGGCATATATGAAGTGCTCAGCAAATATTGATTGGTTCAATAAATAAGTGTAGGTGAAGGTACAAAAAAGAAATCACTGTTAGTGAAGACTGTTAGGCTCTGTGCCCACAGAGTGAGAAACCTTCTCTGCCGGTCTTAAATGTCATTATATAATGATTTGTCTGCCCAATAAACGTGGTCTTGACTTGAATTAGGGGAAAGACAAAGGGACATTCAAGGATCCTGCCAGCACACAAATTGTACATGGCTTCGACACACAACACGAGTGAAAATGACTCAGATGGCATCAGAGGGGCCAGCAAAACACTCCTCTGGGAATTTTCCTGGCTTAAAAAATAATAGTTCACATGAAATTGCCTCTTCTTTTTCCAGAGCACTGACCAAATGCATCGCTCACCAGCAACTCTGGAGTATTTGACTCCTTTTCTAACCTGGGAAGAAGGCTGCATCATGCCATAGTCTAGACTGGATGCTCTTCTTTGTTTTTATTCCATGCTGGCAAATAAAGGCTCCAGGAGTCAATGTGAGGATTGGAGGAGCCAACTCTTCCCTAATTGTACCTACACAACTTTCGGATCCAAAGCTTGCATTTGGGATCAACCCTGGTAGTAACAGTGGACAGTGCTGTGTAGCTTATCAGGCTTCTCCCAGTGCGTGTGAGCCCCTCCCCGCCCCCCACCAGCCATCACACACTCTGTGGGGTTGGAATGGTAAACAAAGAGCATGAATGACCCGGCCTTGAACGGGTGCCTGTGCCTTCCCACAGGTAACCAGCCCCAAGTGCTACGTCTGCCTTAACGGAGGCAGCACATTATTTGACATCTATTTGTCTTTTCACTGCTAATGGGGGTGAGGGGTAGGAAGTGAAAAATTTTTTTTATAAACCCGGAACAGTTCCCCTCTGACAATGTAGTGTGGGTTTTTTGATACACAAATCTACACGATCATAGAAAGTAGGCTTGTTGGACTCTGGTGGGTGAAATTAGAAACTTGTCAATGAACAGGGTTGGCATGTGCTCATTCTGAGAAGTATGTTAGGGGAGCTTTGGTGGCAATCTGCTATTGTTTCATACAAATCAACAAAAGTAATCAAAGTCAATATATAAGCATGCATTACCCCCTTTTTTTTTTTTTTTAAAGATTTTATTTATTTATTTGAGAGAGAGAGTGAGAGAGAGCACAAGAGGGGGGAGCGGGAGAGGGAGAAGCAGACTCCCTGCTGAGCAGGGAGCCCGATGTGGGACTCGATCCCGGGACTCCAGGATCATGACCTGAGCCGAAGGCAGTCGCTTAACCAACTGAGCCACCCAGGCGCCCAACATTACCCCCTTTTTAAAAAGATTTTATTTATAAATTTTTGAGAGAGAGTACGAGCGGGGCGGGGGAAGAGGCAGAGGGAGAGGGAGAATCAGACTCCCCACTGAGCAGGGAACCCGACATGGGGCTCGATCCCAGGACGCCGAGGTCATGACCTGAGCTGAAGTCAGACACTTAGCCGACTGAGCCACCCAGACGACCCACCCTTCTTTCTTTAAATAACCTTTTGAACATATTTCACATGAGGAACCAAGCAGAGCAAGAAGTTGGTTTACAATCTGCCATCACATTAACCTGAAAGCATCTTGGGATACTGAGTACAATATACTCAGCCTGGCTGAGGACATGCCATAGATATCTTGTGCCTTTTCCTGAAGCGTTCCTTATTTCACAGAAGTACAAAGGACCTTCTGAATTCTGACTCTGACATTGTAATAAAACTCACAACCACCCCTGACCACCATATTCTAACCCACATTTGTACTAAGGAGGACCCCAAGAGTATCTGCAAAGGCAAAAATATCCAGGCTGAATGTCAAGAACTTCCGTTTGAGCCCCAATTCTGCCCTGCAACAAACAAGAATTTAGGGGTGCTTCTCGATCTCTTTGAGTTTCAAATCCCTCATCATAAGATGAAGCTCTCTTAATTTTAACTCCCTACAGCAGGATATTTGTGAGGATTCAGTGAGAGCAAGGATGGAGGAGATGACTGGCAGGCAGCAGTGACTTCCAAACCATTGTCCTGGAATTTGCAATATTTTCTCAGTTTGCAATCTTAGTATTTCATTGCAATCTTAATATTTCATGTGTTTTCTGTATTCATTTCATAATTACAGTAAAATGCAATTATCTTGGCTTAGTACCAACCAACACAAGGAGATCATATTCATGGTCTAAGTAAGGTAAGAGTTCCTGCTTCATTATTGGACCTTCTTAAGTTCTGCATTTAGATGCTCAGGGTTAGTGGTGACAGACCCAATGCCTTGACTGTACCTATTAGGGCCTTGGTAACCTGAGTAGTCCCAACAAAGGACCTTTCACTTGAGGAAAGGCAGCTAGAGGGTCAGTGGGTGCAAGGTCAGTGTCTTCTAGTGGTGTCAAGTGTCCTTCAGGCCATCCCCTAGGGTCTGGACCTCAGTTCAAGATGTGGCCTTTGTTGCTCCAGGAAGTCAGTATCAGCAGGTTTGGCAAACCCCAGATAATAACTGAGTAACTAACTGAACTTACAAAAGACTGGTAAATAACCAGAATGCCAGTGTATGGGTCCGTAATGAGAAATAGTACACTGTTAGCAGACTGGAATGGTCACTTTAGCAGGTTAATGCATTTCCTCCTCAAAATAAGGAAAATCATATTCTAATTAGATGCCCATTGAGTCAGAACAAAAGAATACACGTGCTCTTAATGCATCTTCTTTATAAAAGATATTTTGAGGCATTCTTCCTCATTCTTAAGGAGCCAGGGAACTTCATAGAATGCTGTTGCTTGAACTGTTTGGCTAAGTCTTCTGGACAACATTGGGTACACGGTGAACATGTCCTTTATCTGTCCCCCAAATATGTGCTTGGCCTCTACTCCATGCCAGGCATTGTGCCAAATGTTTCAGCGAAATTTCCATTCAACCCTTTCAGGGATGGTATGAGGAAAGGGGTATTGTTACCACCGTGTCACATAAACTGTAAACATAAAAGTTTAAGAGGAGACACTTGTCCAAGGACCAGGCTAGTGAGTGGGAAAACCAGGACTCAGACTCAGACAGTCTGATCCATGTTCTCAGCTATGAAATTATACCATCCAAACTGGACTAAATCACTACAGCTGACCTCTGACCACAGTGACCTCTGAATTCTTGTTGATAATTTTGGTGTTTCTGAAACTCCCCAGGCACCTGTCAACTAACCATTTATAAAGTTACTGATTAAAAGGATGCCTTGGCTGCCTGATCTCATTTAAGATATGCTGATTTAATTAAACAGAGTTTAATTAAATCTCTCCCTCCCTCTCCTCAGTGTGCCTTCCTACAAAAAGAATCACAGCCACAGACCGTTGAAGAAGGGATGGACCTTCAAAATCATGTGATCCACATTTACTCTTTTATGGACACACAAAAAAAATGAAATCTAGAAAGATTAAGTACCCAGTCCAAGGTTTTTCTTGATGTAACCCTCATCAAATATCTACTAAGTGCCTATCAGGCACCGGGCACAAAACACAAGTCATTGTCAAAGTCAAGACTAGCTTTTTACTTTTTACTCCAGCAAGTGTTCTCCACTTGGTGCTCCAGCAGTTCCAAGAAAACGGAGAGTTTTTGTTGTTGTTGTTTTAACCAAGATGTAACCCTTCCCCGGATAATGCAATGTAAATCATGCCTTAGGTCCAATGGCATGTCACCCCTTGTCATCAAGTCAGGATTTCTATCCCTCGAGATATCTCAGGCTGTAACTGGATCGCTCTTGCCCAATGCTCTCTGCCACATGGATGTCCCAAAGATCAGATTCTCATGGATTAAAGTGACGCCATATTACAGTGAGACCTAGGAGGATCCTGAGGTTACAAGTCATCCCTTAATATACTTTTACTCTGTAAAAATTGCTGCTGAATTGGTTAAGGAAATTTAAAATAATGAGCAAATATACCACCCCATGTAGCCTGTGGGATCCCAGTTTAAATCCTATAGACTAAAACACAGATATGGGCACTGATCTGGAGGCAGGAGGACAGAACAGTAGATAGTCCCACCATTCAGCCCAACTGCATGATGGCGCACATGCCATGGTCCACCAGAACTCATCTGTGCACTAAGTCTCAGCACTGCAGCTAAGCGCCAGGGCCCACATCCACCAGCCTTTGTGCCCTAATTCAGAGTAGGATGGTGGGATCGGGACACAAGAACAAGCTGGAAAAGCCAGGGATTTCCACTTGCCATGAAAACAAATAAAACCCTTGCTGTCTCACTGGAACTTGGTTTTCAGGCTTTTCACCACAGAGTGGAATTTTACCTTGTTGGCAAGTCCATCTTGAGCCACTCACTCCCCTGATGAGGTTTCATTACGACGTACCCAAAGACACCACAGAGTCCTAAAGCCGCTTTCAAGATCAGTGCAAGCATGCTGCCAAGCACTTCTGAGCTTTGATGTTTCCTGAAAGTCAAAATGAATTTCAAGTTCTTTCTGAGGGTCTGAGGATTGAGAGAAAAGAGAAAGAAGGTCACCCAATGTTCATCGCGTGGGTATTTATTGAGTCCCTATCACCGGGGAGATAGGTTACAGAGAGGAACACAGCAGAACCCCTTCTGTCCAAGAAGTCAGAGTCTGGGTTAAGCCCCAAGTGCCCTGGAGGCAGAAGTCTACTGTATTAGAAATGCTATTCTGTGTGCAGCAGTGAAAGGACTTTCTCCCAAAAAGCAAAAGGTAGATAACATTACACAAGCAGGTGGTGTAATGTGTTAGTTATGCCTATGGCCTTTGGGGTCAGCTCACTGGGCTTTCATTGTCGGACCCACAATTTATGAGCTACACAAAGTGATGAGCACATTGACTCTGGCCTCTCTGAAAAATCTCAATTTCCTCATCTGTAAAATGGGGCTAACTGCAGCACTTCACAGAGGGTTACTGTTCACCTTTTCCAAGTGTTTAGTACAGTGCCTGGCTTGTGGGGAGGGGTCAATAAATCTTAGCCATGACTGTTTTGAAATTATTAATCTGTAATCCACCTAAACCAATGAAAAGAAAGAGAGGAGAGGAAGGAAAGAAGAGTATGTGCTTGCTCTTCAAATTGTTCCTTAAGAAACAAAGAAAAGAGAACCCCACTAGCAGTGAAAAGCATAGCCAGTGCAAGATGGAAATGTCACCACCCCTCTCCTCCTTGGCAGCTTCCCTTCTCCCGCCCTTCCAGGCCATGGGGAGGGCCATACCAGCCTCTCGCTTGTGGTCAGGCCCGTGGCCATTTGGACACCACAGACCTACCACACACCTACTCTTCATTTCCCGTTCTGCTCTTCTTCCGCAGGCCTGGGGAATGTGTGTGAAAATGAGAGTTGGTTTACAAATGAAAGCTCTCCAGAACTATTCAGGGCCTGGGGCACAGATGCTAAGCCCTGCCATCCAGCCGGGGGATCGCTCCCCCAACACAGGCCGGGGCAGCTTCAGGACAAGGATGACTGATGTTCACGGGCAAGTCCAGAGTTGAGCACACTTGAGAGATTTATTGAGCTCCTTCTACATGTCAGAGTTGGTTCCTGGGCTGGAAATCGACAGTCTCTGCCCTTACATCCGAGCAAGAACGACCAATAGTAAGTAAGTAAACAAGTGTCTGAGTTGGAGTCCTGGCTCTGAGGGCTCCACATCCTCTGTTTTCAGCAAACGAGTCACATGTTAGTATTAAATGGCTTTTTCCCGATTCAAATTCTCAGAAAATACACCATCTCGTTAGGGCAAGTCTTTATGAGCCACAACACTGGCCCCCTCACAGTACTGGATAAACACATAAAGCCAGAGGGCACAATGGAAAATTAAACAATAACAAAATTGCACCAAATGTGATATCAAGTTGACAGCACCAGGACTGTCTACATCGCCTACATCGCCTCCTGATCCCGGCTTTTTATCCCCAAACTGTAGAGTCCTTAGAGTACTAGACTAGTAGTCTCCTAACTAGTCACCCCACCCCTCTCCAATCCATTCTGCACAGGGTAGCCCAAGCGATCTTACTAAAATGCACCCCTGATCTTGCCCCTCTCCTGCTTAAAACACTTCAATGGGTCCCCCTGCTCTTAATCTAAAAACAAGGAGCTTCAGCTGGTCCACAACCAAGGCTGTTGTTCAAAGTATATAACACCCCAGCTGCTTACCAGTCAGAACGCGAGCCAGCCGAACAACCTTTGTGAACATACAACCCTGATTTGTGTATATTTACTTTAAAATTATCTATATGGACTGCTGTCCATCCGCATATTAAGTATCGGTAAGATTAAGTTCCTTCTCATAAAAATAAATGCAAATATGAGTTCTAAGATTTTAGGGGTCTGGCACGGGCACTCTTGGACACCAAACATGAAGATCACTGGGTCAGGCCATGAACGCAGTCCTTCCCTTGTGAATGCCTAACATAAAAACTGACTGATGGAGGGGCACCTGGGTGGCGCAGTCAGTTGGGTGATGGACTCTTGGTTTGGGCTCAGGGTCATGAGATCGAGCCCCACGTCAGGTTCTGCACTGAGCATGGAGTCTGCTTAAGACTCTCTCTCCCTCTCCCTCAGCCCCTACTCCCCATGCTCATGTACACTGGCTCTCTCTCTCTCTCTCTCCCTCTAAAATAAATAAATACATCTTTTACAAAAAAACCTAACTCACTGATGGAGACAAAACCATATTGTTCTTCTCCATCTTGTGTTACAGTGTGTCTCATACCATACACTTGAACCTCGAAATTCGATGTAAACCAAATTGTAGCAAAAGAAACTATATTGTAAACACAATGAGGGAAACTGGTTATTGATAGGAATCCCCTTCAGGCATCCCTTTTGTAAAGTAAATAAATATTTTGTAATTAAATTAGTTCAGTACAGATTCATCAGGTTTTTATAACTTTGGCAGTGAATTTTCTTAAAACGACCTATCAGCTCTAAAATGAAGCCAACAACCGAGAGACTCAGAAAACCAAATCATATTTCTCGGTCATTCACAATCTAATTATCTCACTATCATTGTAGATAGTGGAATTGAAAGAATTATCCTCATAAACACTCTGAAAGAACTTTTACATTCCAACAGATATAATTGATGTGCTCTTTGGAAGAAACGTTGCAGACACAGGCAGGCGTGGAAGGCAGGGACAGTGACCCCAAACTCCAAAGGATGGATAAAGCCAGGTGTAAACAAACGTGTCCCTGTTCTCCAGATACAGCCCCCACCTTCCCACCTCCTGGCCTTTTGTTTATGCCGTTTCTCTCATCAGAAATGCTCTCCCCAGACTCATCCCCGCTCCCCCAGACAATTGCATACACACACGGGCCCCTGTGTGAGTGCACTGTGAGTGCATACGGGCACGCACCAGCGTCTACATCCTACCAACCTTTAAAGCCCAGCTCAAATATAACCTTTCCTAGGAATCCTCCCTTGATCTGTCCCCACTGAGACTAGAAATTATGAAAATCAACTCATCTGAAATCACATATCCCTTTCTCTGAGCCATACTTAATTAGAATACAAACTTAGAAGCGCTGTTCTCTTTCACCCCTCCCACTAAATGCTCACCATGTTGAGATCCCAGACTTCCCCTGAGACATTTCCCACAGCCCCTAGCACAATGTTTTGAAAATGGTTCACGCTTGATAAATCTTTGTTCGCCGAATGAATGGAGAGAGGTCACACCATCAAACAACACTCCATCGCTGGTTTCGGCTCGGTGGTTCACTTTGTTTCCAAAACTATCATCTACAATGCAAAACAGGTCACCAAATCATCGGTAAAAATTCACCACAAAGTTCTGAGGTGTCATGCCGAAGACACAGACTGCGCAGACCAATCTAAATGTTCCCTCTTCATTCTTTGGTCATCATGACACCTCCTTCAGAGAAATTATGATTATTATTACTTATAAAACTCATCAGTGCTCTCACCCAAATGGGAGGGGCCGATGGTCCACCCGAGAGCCCATCCCAACAAAGACAGCAGCAGATGTCCAGGTGGGGCGGCCATCCGTCTCTTCCCCCTCAGTAACACCCCCTCTCCCCTGCTGCCATTTGCAGGTTGCTCTTCAAAGCCAGGCAAGACCCTGGCTGTTCATACTTCAAAACAACCAGCTTGCAAAAGTCAAAGTTCGGGGCAGTTTGCTGTGAATAATGTGCTTCTATTTATAGGATAATGGAATCTTTGTGTAAACCTTAATTTTAAACCGACTGCAACACAAGGAACAGGTAAATCCACTATTATTCTATGCATCCCTCAAAACTCTGCTACTAACAATTATTATAATCTTACCAATGGCAATTTGTAAATTAAGAAAATAGTACTTCAAAAAAGGAAACAGATGGGAAAAGAAAGAGGGGAAGGAGGAAGAGTTCTAATTATCTGTGATAGATCTTTTGGTTAGCTGCCTCTTTTTAGCACTGACATTTCCAAGTCTTTTGTGAAAAGGAAATTTTAAGAATGTGCTGAAATCAATTCCCAGATACCTTGTGTCTTATTTGGCTTGGGGTTTTTTTTTGGTTTTGTTTTAATTATTGTGATGGCAATGAACTTGAAGTGAACTGAAATAAAGATCCGTAAATTTTTTTTTTTTTTAAAGATTTTATTTATTTATTTGATAGAGAGAGACAGCCAGAGAGGGAACCCAAGCAGGGGGAGTGGGAGAGGGAGAAGCAGGCTTCCCGCTGAGCAGGGAGCCAGACGTGGGGCTCGATCTCAGGACCCTGGGATCATGACCTGAGCCAAAGGCAGACGCTTAACGACTGAGCCACCCAGGCGCCCCGATCCGTAAATATTTTTTGTTTTAAATTTAAAGTTAGCTGTTTTGGGAAATTGGAAAGTCCAGATTCATTTTATGCATTTGGATTGTGAGTTATACCTGGATAAAGGTATTCTGAAATGAGGGAAAGGCCATTTTATGTTTTTCTTATCCTCCACTTTTTATTCAAATTTTTATTACAGAAATTTCACATGTCTGTAAAAGTAGAGAGACCAGTTTCATGAACTGGGGGTACCATTGCCAGCTTCAAAAATTATCGATTTATAGCCAATCTTATTTTATCTATGCCCCATATACCTTTCTCCTCCAACCACAATTTATTTTGGAGCAATATCAGATATCACATCGATTCATCTATAAATATCCGAATATGTGTATGTAAAAAATAGGACATTTAAAAATGCCTCAAAAATAGTACCATATCTAAAAAGAATTAACAGTAATAATTCCTTATCATCAAGTTACATAGTCAATATCCCAGTGTCCATATTTTCTTGATTATCTTAGGCATTTTAAAATCATTTGAAGAAGTATTCAAATTAGGGCCATACAATGTAATTGGTTATTAGTCTCTAAAGTCTTCTAAAATCTATTGGTTCTCCCTTATCTGTTTTATATGCTTGACATTTTTTTGTTGAAGAAACTGGGTCATTTGTCCTATAGAGTCCCCTACGCTCTGCACTTTGACGACCGCATCCCCATGGAATTAACATGTTCTGCCAGCCCCTGTGCTTCTGTAATTGTAGCTGGATCTAGAGCCTCCATCGGATTCAAGTTCTGTTTTTTGGCACAACCAACCACTTCATGAGTAGGTAGTGTGTTCTTCCATCAGTTGGGTTGTTTCTCTTTTTGTGACATTTGCGGCCATTGAGGATCACTGCCCAGATCCATCAAGTCATTAGGGTTTGCAAAAGGCCCTCCCTTCCCCAGCCTAGATACCCAGGGAGGAAAATCAGAAGCTGAGGCTTTGTCCTCCCTGGCTTTGTTCCTTCTGTCATCCCTCTCCATTAGCTGTAACACGTCTATGAAGAGGAACTTCCTCTTACCAACTCTTGTTTCCTCAGGTACAGTTCATGTAAAACAAAACAAAACAAAACAAAAACAAAAACACAGGATACATGCTTTATTCTTTATTTACCAGTTTTCCAAATAATGAGTGATTTCCTTATATTCTCCAAAGGTCACCAGTGATTTTTTCCAGCACCATTTTGAACTCATGGATTCAAATATATTTGATGGGTCTCAATCCATTTAGTTACTACTTTTATTCATGTTAAAATATTTGCCTTCTGGGAGCTTTTGCAAGTTCGCTCCTGAGTCCTTTTGATGTGTCCCTTCTAGTCTTTGATAACTTCCTTGCTTTCAGTTATGACAAGTTGCCCCAGGCTCACCTTGTTTATTTCCTCCCAAACTTGGAATCAACCATCTTGCCAAGAAGCTTTGGCAGGTAGAATTTTTTAGCAAAACCAAAATCTGGATCTAGGTATGCTCATTGCTGCTGGTTTGGTCATTAGTTCTAGGTCTTTTGTGGGTTTTTTTTGGGGGGGGGATTCTTTTTGTTTTGTTTTTTGGTTCTAAGTCTTTTGAGGGTCAGAGCTTGAAAAAAAAAAAACCTATCAATCTATCTATCTATCTATCTACCTAACCTATCTGATTTCATACCCCTAATTCACAATCAAGATGAAAAGATTTTACTTAAATTTCTCCATCTTACAATTATATCCCTACTCTTGCCCCACATCCCATTTTTCAGTGACATTAACATGATTATTCACTTGTTTTATCCCCTACCATGCCTATGACAGTATCAGAATAATAATATAAGCACAAGTACCAACCATATGATTACAGAAAACAATCTAAGATTTCTTTTTGCAGTTCTCTTTGTTCTTAGAGTGTACTCATTAGGGACACACAGATTACCATATTTAAAAGTCACTTGGAGGAGTCCATCCCTGTTTATGCTGCAAGCACAATACACAGCTTTATTTTGTTCTCAACTTTTAGAGATTGCTTTTTAAAATTTTGTTTTAACAATCAGTTTCATAATGATGTAAAAGATTTGCATGGTTCTAAAGTCAAATCAACAAAACATATTTAACAAGGCTAGCTTCCATCTATGGCCCTTCCACACTAGATTCCCCCCTTCTAAAAGTAGTCATTTTTTAAATGAATGGTTTATTCTTAGATTGTTTTTTTAATACAAGGAAATTAAAAATACTGTGTGTGTGGGGGGGGGATGTAAAACCTCTATAATCAAAACAGGTTTTTTTTTACCATGTTTTGATGTCTGGTTAGGCTTATCCCCCTCATTGCTCTTCAAGATTTTCTTGGCAACTGTTATTTATCTGTTTTTCCTAATAAACATATCTAGCTTCCAATTGGAAAAAAAACTAAATATATAAATATATAATATTTATTCCCTTTTTTTTTTTTTAAAGATTTTATTTATTTATTTGACAGAGAGAGAGAGAGCGAGAGCAGGAACACAAGCAGGGGGAGTGGGAGAGGGAGAAGCAGGCTTCCTGCTGAGCAGGGAGCCCGATGTGGGACTCGATCCCAGGACCCTGGGATCATGACCTGAGCCGAAGGCAGACGCTTAACGACTGAGCCACCCAGGTGCCCTAATATTTATTCCCCTTATTGATAAATGACAGCATATTACTCTTTTCTCTACCTTTCTTTGTCCACTTAACCTTGGAAATCACTCCTGAGTTATATGTAAGAGATGATACCTAAAGACGCTCATTCTTTTGTATGGCCATGCAGTACTCAATTATGTGGATGGCCCAGAGTTTATTCAATCAGTTCACTTTGATGGAAATGTTCTTATAAACAGTGCTTCAGAGAGTACCCTCACGCTTAAGTCTTTTCATATTTTTGCCAGGGTGTTTTGGAGATTCCTAGAAGTAGAATTGCTGGGTCATAGGGTAAAGGTGTGCATAGTTTTGCTGAATAATATCAAAGCCTCCTCACAGTGATCGTCGTACTATTTTGCATTCCTACCAGCACCATATGACAGTGACTTTGTCCCTATAGCTTTGCCAATAGAGCATGTTGTCAACCTTCTGAATTTTCACATGTAATAGATGAGAAATGGTATGTTGATGTAGTTTTTATTTTACATTTACTTTATATTAAATAAAGTTGAGCATTTTTTCATACCGTTAAGAGAGATTTGTACTTCTTTTTTTTTTTAAAGATTTTATTTATTTATTTGACAGAGAGAAACAGAGATAGCAACAGAGATAGCAAGAGAGGGGAGGAGAGGGAGAAGCAGGCTCCTCACTGAGCAGGGAGCCCAATGGACTCGGGGCTTGATCCCAGGACTCTGGGATTGTGACCTGAGCTGAAGGCAGACGCTTAACCAACTGAGCCACCCAGGAGCCCCTGTACTTCTTTTTCGGTCAATTGTCTGCTTATATTTCTAGCCTATTTCTATAAAATTGTTAGAGTTTTTCTCCTCTAATTTTTAAAGCTTTTTTATACATTAGGGCTGCTAACCATTTGTCCTTGATAGGAGTTGCAAATATTTTCCTTTGTCATTTGTCTTTTTATCTTACTCATGGAGTCTTTTATTTTTGTTCTTTGATTTTTTTTTTCAACACAATTTTTTTTTAATTTCAGTACAACCAAGTTTATCATTTTTCCCCTTATTGTATTTGGAGTTGAGTGATAGTTCAAAAAAGTTTCACTCTCTCCAAAGTTAAGTAATAATTTGCCAATATTTTTTCTAACATTTTTATAGTTTCAGTTTTTACATTTAAATCTCTTACCTTCTTGGAATTTACCCTGGCATATGGTGTGAGGAATGGATCCAATTTTGGTTTTCTAAAGGCTATCTACTTATCTCAATACCACTTGTAAAAAAGTCCATTCCTCCACCAAGGTGAAACGCCACCTTTTTCATACACTGTTTCTACATGCAAATGGAGCTTTCTGGATTTCCTACTCTGCTCCATTAGTCTACCTAGTCGTGTTTCAGTACCAACCTGTTCCAAGTATAAAGGTTTTCTCCTATGTTTTGATGTCTGGTGTGGCTTATCCCTCTCATTCCTCTTCTTTTTCAGGATAACTGTTATTTATCTGTTTTTCCTAATTAACTTGTCTAGTTTCCAGTTGGAATTTTTGACTCAGTTTTCTAAAAACTCACTGACAGCTGTTTGACTTGACTGGCAACTTGAGTTGGCTGCTTTGACACAGAGTCTGAAACAGAGTGTGTACTTAATAAACATTAAGAGAAGTGAAATGCCTCTGCTGGACGTAAGTATACAACCTCAACACCCTGACAGCAAATCTTACCCCTAGGTGGGGGAAATATATGATGATTTTAATCCCAGTTATTTTAGTATAACTAAAAAGAAGACTGGGTTCAATAACACTTGAAAGAAAGAAAAAAAAGAAAGAAAGAAAGAAAGAAAGAAAGAAAGAAAGAAAGAAAGAAAGAAAGAAAGAAAGAAAGAAGAAAAAGAAAGCAAGAAAAGAAAGAAAGAGAAAGAAAGAAAGAAAAGAAAGAAAGAAAGAAAGAAAGAAAGAAAGAAAGAAAGAAAGAAAGAAAAAAGAAAAGGAGAAAGAAAGAAAAAAGAAAAGGAGAAACAAAGAAGAGAGAAAGGAAGAAGAAACAAACAAGCAAACAAGTGTTGGTCCTGTTGGTGTGCCTCCAATGAAAGGCATTGAGTAGGCTTTTGGATGGTGTGAAAGGGAGTCTGTTCAGTGGGTGCCCTTTTGTATGTTTTGAATTTGTACCATATGTATGCATTAACTGTGTGTTTACATAATTAATGATTCACCAAATTCCATATCACCAATTAATCACAGGCACTGCGTTTCTATTCTTTCAAGGGAGGGATTTCCTTCACATACACTGTGTGCAGATACAAGACGATTGTGATGTTTGGTACGTGTGTGAAAGAGAGAGTCTCCAGGGTCTCCTGTGGGTGATGTGGCTTGGGTCTCAATATTTGGCTTTTGCACTGTTTTATATCTTTGAAGAACATACCGTCCTAAGGAAAGCAAGGAAAAGAATGACTCCTTTCTTTAATAAATGATTCAAATGTTGGAAATGGGGAAAAAGAAAATATGGCACAAAGGAGCATACTTTCCAGGCTGTTGCTTCTACTGGAAAAGGCCATGGTAACCAACCCAACCCTGGTTTAGTATGAACCTGCCTTGGTTCTACCGGGCTGATCTGGCAAGCCATGGACCTTGTCAAAGGAAGCCATGAAAATCTGGGCTCATGTAAAAAGCCAAATGAAACCAAAAAGGCTCAGAAGTTTACTTTGTCCAGATGTGTGTCCTACTGTTAGATGGACTTCCAGGTTTTGCCCTTAACAATCCTCCTGATGAAACAGAATGATTCAAAATCGGCAGACATGCCAAAGTTCCGCCAAATGGTATGGGGATGCTTAGAACTCGTTTCCTTAGTGAACACTCAGACTCAGCAAAATGCTTTTAGTGGAGGCCTGGATTTTAATCCTGACTCAGTTTACTAGCTGCATGAACTTTGGCCTGAGACTCAATCTGGATAATAACATTAAAAGGAGTAAATAGTATGAGGCGTCTCAGTGCTTAGGATGGGACCCAGCATTAACTGTAATTAGTGTAATAACTTTCAGAACTCTGCCAAAAGGGCTCTTTAACACAAAGCGAGAGAAAATGGGCCCCTATTTCTCCCACTTTAAGCATCATTTGGTCTCAGTTCAAGCTAGAAAGAAACTAGTAGCATACCCCCTCCATTTTTCCCCCCCTGGTCACAATTGGTAATATTTCAATTGAGAAGACCTGAGCATGGATGCAAAAAGCCCAGTTGGAAATGGTGATTATGTGTCACACTATTCCGCCCATTTATTCTAAGGCACCAAAAGTTTTTCTTCCCCACACATGGTCAGTGCCCTGATAACCTGCTCGAGGGGCCACGCTAGAAGGCTGGCTGACACTCACGTGCAGAGATGGGGCAAGAGGAGGCTTCTTTAGGAGAAGGTGCAGACCACACTCACCCTCCCAGCCTGGCATCCCCTACACTGTGGTGAGCTGAATATCTGCTACCACTTCTTCTAAAACCACTTCTCAATTACTCATAATTGAGTTGCAGAGAGATTATTATTCTTTGCTGAAACTTGACTTCTCATTGTGGAGGCAGATTTTTCTCACTGAGGGGGGCAGGGGTGGGGGATGGTGGAATTACATGAAAATCTGTTGGAAAATTTTGGTTGGAACAAGGCACAAAAATGTTCCTTGCAGTTGCAGACAGCTCTGTTGTCATTCTTCAACAAAATCAGGGCTCACTTTGTAAAAACAAACACGAGCCAGGCATGTTCGCTCTTTCTTTGGAATGTATCCATTGTGCTAAATTAGATTTTGCGAGAAGCCTCCCCAATGGCCCCGAGGTTGTGCGTGGCCATTGCTGACTGTGCAGCAGAGGAATTAAGGGCTAAATTTGTTCTGCTGAGTGCCCGGGTCTCTGCTTATCCAAAGGGCAGTGGGATTCATTTTGGAAAATCCTAGAGATGACACACAGGCATTCCTCTAGAGGGAAGTTAAAGAATCAAGGATCACCCAGGCACGTGTCTTAACACACTGGAAAAGAAATCTGATGTCTTATAGGGTGCACTGGTGACCTGAAATAGGTAAAACGTCTCCCAAGCAAACAGTTTTCTGGAAAAGCTGCTGTTTTAACCCATGTGCCCCTTTACAGCCTCAGAACTGCCCAAGAAGAGCCCCACCTGAGGCTCCGCCATGGACTGGCATCGTTAACACTGGGAACGCAAGAGTGGAAGCTTCCAGGAATGCTGGAGATGTCTCTTCTACCCAATTGTTGTTGACTCTTGCTTCCTGGTTCCATCATGATTCCAAAGGAGAGGAGACACTCCGGTGCTTAACACAGGGAAAGCTTTGAGCTTAAAATCTTTCCTGAACCTACTCAGATGGGGAGGGCTTATGCTTATGAGCAGCCAGGGACATTTCTCATTCCCACCCCCTCGTGGCCACACAGCTTCCTGGGAGCCCTAGCTCTTTCCATGGAAGCTGCAGCCTGATTCTAGTTGGTGGAACTCTTCTCTAAGTGGTAAGGAGGGCAGACCTTCCCAAAGTGTACGTGATCCATCCGTGGAATGGATGGAAGCCTTCCAACGCTGCTCTATAACGGTTACTCCTTTGTCTCCCTTTACCTTCCCATCCATGATTCCTTCTCTCCCTCTTATTTCCAGAAGCAATGACCAGGACCTAATTTTTGCTTCTTTCTTAACCTATAAACCTAGAAAATCAGAAGTCAGTAGCTTTAACATTTCTGAATTGGGCCTGATGATGCTTTAGTTTGTTGTCATTCTGTTGGTTTCTAGTCCTCCTACAGATCAGGAGGATCATGTCTGAACCCCAATATGTGAAAGGCAGATGAAGTTTTCATTGCCTCAGTGACAGTTGTCCCATGCTGATTGAGACAGACTGTCAGAAGAATATTTTGCCACATAGGTGAGTTTAAAAAATAAACCTGTACATTACAATATTTTATTACAAAATGCAGCAGTACAGGGTCATATCCAAAAGATCTGCTATAACTCTTGCTCTGTCGATTTGACCATATAAACATATGAGGACAATGAGCAAGGGTGCAAGGATATACACCCAAATGCACATATCTCATATGCACACACAGAACACACGGGACAGGCCTGGGAGGAGGGGTGGTGCAGGTCCCTGGACTGATCAAGTTACCAAAGAGTATAAAACCTGGCTAGAGACAAGCTCCGCTTGATACCTTATGAATAAGCCAGAGGGAAGAAATAATTACCTATGGCGACACAAGATAAAACACATTTTAAGAGCAGGGTCTTAAAATTTTTAGAACACTGAGGACTCTTTAAAGAAATCTGGTTACATAACAGAATTTTGAAAAACAAAAACAAAAACAAACAATAAAAAAAAAACCTCTAAGGCCAATGACAAGGAACGTGTGAAAGGGTGAAGCGGTTTAAGGGTCTGCGGAGGCTGCCCCTGTGTGGAGCAAGGCGGTGCTGGGGGTATTTACCTCTTCCCTTTTCAAAGCACATTTTCATTTCCTTTGCAGTCCTCAACGTCTTCCTAATGACTATGACAACCGCAATAGTGTTTCCCTGATGCTCCGCAAATTCTCCCCGTGGCCCTATTGGGACCTCACAACGACCCTGTGAGATAAGAATTATTGTCTTCCCTTTTATTTATTTTTAAAATTGGTTTTATTTATTTATCTATTATTATTTATCTATTTATTTATCTATTTATTTATTTGGAGCAGGGGGAGGAGCCAATGGAGAGGGAGAAATAATCTCAAGCAGACTCTGAGCTAAGCATGGAGCCCAACGCCAGGCTCGATCCCAGGACCTTGAGATCATGACCTGAGCCGAAACCAAGAGTCTAAATGCTTAACTGACTTCGCCACCCAGGCACTCCTTGTCTTCTTCCCTTTTACAGAAGGAAACTGAGACTCAAGATGTTTGCAGGTTTTCAAGATCACTCCCAGTAAGGGCCAGCGCAGATCCTCCACCCCCACCGCCCCGTGGTGACTCTAAATGACAAGCTCTCCCTACCAACCCATACAGCCTCATCTGGCCTAAAGGTCTAAAAAGATTCCAAACACATGGAAAACCTTCATGCGAATAAATCCAAATACCTCCACACACTGTCCACAATGACATGCGACATCAAGATGCTGGGAAAGGTTCCTAGAGACATGTTGGTTGTTCACTCTTTGTTCAACTGTTTGGAGACAAAAGCATAATTAGGCCATCTGTACATATAGTGAGTCCCTGCTACCAGCATACAAATGAAGCCCTTGACTCTGTTTTGTCCACATTTGTATTTTTCTGATGATGTCGATTTCACGTTTTGAAATGTATTCATTCACGAGTCACCGGGGGAAGGCTGAATTGAAAATTATCAAGCTCATCATGGCTGTGTCTTACGGGGCCACCTCTACACTGGAGATTTATAAATCTGGTTTGCAGTTTGAGGTCTTGGAACACCACCTCATTTCATGTCTTTATGCGAACAGGTCTGCCTTAAGCCAAGGACTATTTTGCTCTATTTAAAAGGGGAAAAATAATCTTGAGGAGGGCAAAAACAAGGGCAGCACATATGATTTGAATTACAGTCAGATAATCACCATTCATGACCAGTCCAAGCTGGAAGCAGAGCTTGAATTTCTCCTCAGAGACATTTCCCAGCTTAACTTTTAACAAGGGCTACAATTGAGTATGGCCTTTAAGTGAAAACTAAAGAAGTTCAACTTATTTAAGGCCTTTATTGACTTCTCCAGCCTCCTATGAAATTAGCCCTCTTGGAAGAAGATCATTTATGAGTTCCATTGGAAGTGGTAAAAATAGCCCTCCCACTCCCCCACCCTCTCAGCAAATGTTCCAAAGAAAGATTTTTTTCAAACAAATTTTCCAAGCGGCATCACGGAGCATTGTGCCTCAGCCCCTCTCTGTTTGGAGAGCTTAACTCAAAATCTAAACATTTAAAGTTTCCCTTTCCCATTGCACTCCAAGATGACCAGAGGTTCATCTTCCCCGATGAGCATTTGGGAATCACTTTGGCACACAAAAAGATACAAAATAAAGAATATATGCTGTGGCTCAAAATCCCAAGGACATATGTGCTTCCTCTACCTATAGTTTGTTTCCAGATGCCCGTTCACCTTTCAGGGACAAAAAGGAATAAAAACTAAAGTTCCATCTCTGATAGCATCAAGCAAGGTGTGATGGATCTGAAACAGTGCTTGGATCTGTGGGGTATGTGGTTTTACTGCCCTGGTTCCCAATCCTGGTTGAACAGAATCACTTGGGAACTTAAAAAAAAAAATCCCGATGCCCAGGCTGCTTTCTGACCAGTCATATCAGAATCTCTAGGGATTCCACTATTTTAGGGGATAGATTCTGTGCTCTGGAATCAGAAAAGCCTGGTTCATCTCTATTCTTCCCCGCTTACTGGTCTGGGGACAAGTTACTTAACCTCCCTGAGCTTAGATTTCCAAATACATATATACACACATACATACACGTGCAGATGCCTATACACCTATTTTTATAGCCAACGACACCTGCTTTGTAAGTGGTGAAAATGGGATAAAATATTTGCGCACAGCATAGTGCCCGGCCCACCAGTGATCCGTAAATGTCTGATAGCTTAAAGTTTTGAAATATTTAGCAATGGTTTTGTTCAGAATATCCTTCTCTTGTCCTCAATTTGCCTTTCTCTTCTCCTCAATTTGCCTTTCTCTTCAAAATCTTAGATAATGTGAGAAAGGAAGAATGTTCATGGTATGGACAGAGACGAAGAAGGGTAACTCATGAGTAATAATACCATACCCCCAAGAATAGAAGAATAGAAAAAGATTTCCTGGAGGCCAAAAGAGTCAGATAAGAAGGTAAACATCCGAAGTGCTCAGAATGAAGACCCTGACTGCCCCCTGCTCCATCCCCCAATTCAGTCCTAGGAAGGAGTCAATCCCCGGTTAAGTCTGTGGGATCCAAGAGCAGTGGACACCTATGACCTGTTTCCTGGGAATGGCTCCAGAGGAAAAGAAATGACAGCATGAAATTTTTAGGCAGATGGGGACTTAGCCCCACAAATCTTCTATTTCCCAAATGCTCCTGAAGCTGCAAAATTACTCCTGAGCAGTATGAAGACAATGGAGGGAGCCACAGGACGTGGGGTGGCCTTGTAGATGGGAATATAGGTCAAGGAGGGTGGGCTACACTGACCAGTCACCAAGAGCCAGCCCCCATGAGGAAGTAATCAGCAGGTGCCCATGTGGAGAGATGGCATCCATAACTGGACCTGCCCACCTATGCCCCTTTGACCTGCGTCAGCCTCCCTCCCTGCCCTCAGACAAAACCCAGGGTAAAAGGATGAACCCAGAATGAGAGGAAGAAAGACGCCCCATCTCTCGCGCCAGATTTGGTGATTGAGCTTCATAGCTGCTGTCAACAGTAGTTACTTCGGTGTTTATTTTCTTAACCAATTTTTAGGGTACAGTGCCCGCATTATGTAATAGGCCCCAGGGGAAGAGACTTTCATAATCTTCATGTAAGAGCCATGGAAAATAAGATTGGCAAGATAAACTTTTGCCACCGCATGGGGGCCCACATAGGAATTGAAGTGAGTCAGCTCAGCATGATCTGACCATGTCATGGTCTCTGGTAGAGTGAAAACCCGAGACACCATGGGAGACCTGACTTATAACGAGCTAACGCAACCCGATAAAAAACAGACATCTGGTCAAACAGGTGGTTCTGACTGCAAAACACCAACTAGGTCCTCTGATTCTTTCCCTTCAATGGATGTATTTGACTGGAGCAAATGGTTCTCCTCCATAACCCGAGGCTCTCTGACTGGCCCTGCTTAGGACATATCTCACCGTAATGTATGAAATTAAGTTGCATACTAAAGTTAACTACTTCTGAAATACAGCTATAACAATTATGCGATTGTATGTGATCCTGGATTAACATGTGGCCCATAATCCTTTGATATTACAAAACTCAGCTGGGCCATGAGATCTAACAGCATTCATTTAATAGAAAGAGTTATTTGGTAACGTTACATATCAGTGTGTTGTTCAAAACATTTATTGGGATTTAACACTACGATGTAGATAAACAAGTGCTCCCCAGCTGCTAAATCTCACTTCATATATTTTAAACACTCCACTGTGCTGGCGATTTTTGAAATGTGAAAAGACGTCATAGCCAATGCACATTTTTAAATGTTTCTTCTGAAGCTACATCTGCTTCACATCGCTTGTTCAAAGTGTTCCATTTTCCTCCAGGGTTACTTAATGATCATATTAGAATGAGCAAAAATCAAGGACTGCATCCATTTTCTGAAATGCAGGCCTTGATATTGCACACTTACCTAAAGAAAAAAAAAGAGAGAGAGAGATCTGAAACACTAGCAAACGTGTCAACCAGGCAATGAAACTGTGAAGATTAACAAAGTCAAATTTACAAAGTGCAATAGGGTTCTCACATGAAAGAGGGAGGCACAGAGGAATTTTTTCAGGCTATATTATTACTCTAACGTGACTGGGTCATCCCACTGAACTTTGTGCAATTTTTCAAGCTGTTCAGAAATGACTAATCATGGCATGGAGTGTATAATACATTGAAATGTGTTGAAACTTTGGGTAACGTTCCCAGTTTGATATTTAAAACACTTGGTCAGCTAGAAAATGTTCCCAAGCCATTTCTTCGCTCTGCACATTGAGCTTCCATGATTTTCCTCTCATTTCATCCCTCAAGTTTGGAAATCCTGTCACCCTCCCTATGTTTCAAGCAGGCCCATGTCTCACCAGCAAGTTTTACAAGCAAGAAAATCAAAGCAAACCATCAATATGAACACAGTTCTATGGAAACAAAGGGAATGGTATTGTACTGATGTCCTTGTTGGTTTCCCAGATTTTGCTTTGTGTTTTGGTTAGCAGAACCTACTCGACACCCCAGGAGTCTGGCAACATGATTACTAAAGGGGGAGGAGGAGGATAAAAAAAAATTCAGCTTGTATCTGTGGCTCTTTCTGGAGAAAAAAAAAAAAAGGAATGGATTATGTATGCAGATGCTTGAGATAGTTATTGTTTTTGGTTTTGTTTTTTTTTGCAATTATACAGCACGCGTGCCCTGAGCACCTAGGTCTTCCTAGGAGCACCAGAATGAAGGTGCTGTCAGCATCTCAGAAGGGAAACGGGCTACTGGCAAGTAGCCATCCAATTTGACCAATGTAAATAATGTGCTGCCAAGCTTGTGCTCTAAAAATAGCCCAGAATAACTGCAGACTGTGGTCAACCTCCCAAATACTATGGAATGCAAGCAGAATTTCTGGAGGCTGAATTTTAAATATGGTAGCTTAAAGAAAGGTTTGAGACCCTTCGAGCAATAGTTGGATTTTCATTTGAGGGACTGGCCTGGAAAAGGTGCTCTAAAGCAGTGGGCAACATCAGCTAAGAGGCAGTGTTTTTAATTGGAGAACTGAGGAGAAATTACTTGCCTGGGGAAGAGGTTCCATAAGCAGGGATTTGAGAGAATGAATTAATTTTTTTAATATAAGTTTTCCAGAACCAGTTAATGAATCCCAGGGGGACATTAGTGTTTATAGATTTTTTACTTAAAATGTCGTTACCCAGGCTAATGACCACCTCATCTACCCAATTTGACTCTGTGATTTCTGGTGGGCCCCCCCAAATCCAATGTGTATCATCAGAGAGCTGTGTTGTGCTTCCTATAAGGATGATTTTAGTGGCATGGATGCTGAAGGCAATTCGTAAAAAGAACTGGCTGCATCTTTGGAAAAAATGAGGCCTTGCCAAAGGTTACAATTTTGAGGAGGTTAAAACTCATTGGTATCTATGGTTCCATACAGTCATATCCTGCTAATTTACCCGTGAATAAAGCTGTCAGGTGACAGTGTCTCTTTGTAAGGGGAAATTCTGCCTCTTTCTTTTCTTCAAGCTTGGTACTTCTGTTAGCAAAGTACAGTCTGTCCCTGGAGCCCACTTGCCTGCTGATCAAATTACAAGGAGCATATGTTTCACCCTCCCCTTGTCTGACCTCAGCCACGCCTCCCCAGCCACATGCACTGGCTAAAAGAGCTGGGTATTACAGAAAGTAACAATGGGTGGGAGTATATTTAATTGTATATTTTTAAAAGGGGTGTATGTCCTTGAGAAACCAGGTGACACAAAAATTAAGGGAGGACAGAAGCAATACTCTATAGAAAACTATTTTTACTGAACGTTTTTCAATAGAACCCCTTTTCAAGGGGTTAGATGGAAGTCTTAGATGGAACCCCAATATTTAACGCCTACCAAAGTAGAATTGCTCTAATTGACTCTGGCACCATCCATCCTTCAAATTATTGTCTCCACACACTTTGTTTTACCAAAGATTTGTTTCCCTGATGAATAGAATAGCCTCTGAACTTGCTTTATACTTGACCCAATGATATCTCATTAGCCTTGGTAATAATTAATGCTCACAAATGTTCTACCTCATAAAGTGCTGTAGCATTTAAATGCTTGCACAGCACTTTTAACTTCCCCTCAGAGAAACAGCATTAGAAAGACTCACCATGTTATTTTCCTTATATAAAAAGTTTCACACTCAATCGTCTCTAGGCAGGGGAAAAAAAAGAATCAATTAGAACTTAAGATGGAAACATCCCCCTAGAATTCTAGCTTCTGACTTTATATATGAATTGGACCATTCACCAAAACTGAAATTCTTACAGCAGAGACAAGCTCTTCATTTGCTCCTAGCTGGAGCTGCAAATCTCCAGTGCCAAATGTTTTGCTGGTGTCAATTAAGGCAGGCTTCTCAAATTTCCACAGGGAAATCACCATCATCTTACAATGTCTTCAGAAATCACATTTAGGCTTTTTGTTAGGGAAACAATCAAACAAAGCCCTGACAAGATTGTTGTTAGGAATAGACACACTTGTGACAATCAAGAGATGCTCCTCACTCGAGATCAGGAGGCAGAGTGGACAGTACAGATTGGAAGCCCTCACCAGTGACCCGGACTAGCCAGAATCTTTCACAATTAACTAAGGGGTGACTCCAGATGCTTCCTTTGGGAGCTAAGAGAATGAGCCAGTACTTCCTGGGACATGCTTTGGCCTCTATTTTTGGAAGGCTTCTGTAGCGTGATAGATATGATTTGCCCTCTTTATACCACAATACCATAACCACCTTCAGTAAGCCGAGGAGAGGAGGCGGGCAGAACAGCTCCAGGTCTAATTCAGCCCAACTATGGAGATATCAGTGCAGAGGCGGCCAGGAATCAGGATGGGCCGTGCTTTGTGGCAGCACAGTTTTGCCTCAGATCCATCTCCTAGAGAGGGCTGTGCCTGGCAAAGGCCCTTCCTGTTGTGACCAAGGGTGGAGATGTTGGTTGGTGTATCTCAGCCGGGTTTCACTTTGGGCTGCTTTCAACATGGCAGAAGGAAGAAAAATGAACTGCAGCCCAATCTGACCACGAAATTCCATGCAGATCAGCGCAACCAGGAAATTTCTCTTTCCCTTGAGGAACGAAGTTTGCTTTACAGATTAGAGGGAGTCAACACTTTTTTTCAACGTATGAAGAGAAAATCTAAAGCTAACCAGGAAGCTATTAAGGGCAACGTGCCTGGTAGAGGCAGAATTCCTTGGTACTTCATTATGAGCATTCCTCAGTGGGTGACCAAGTTAGCTTTGTCTCATCTGCCCAGGTAAGCTGAGAGGTGCATGGGTTCATAAAGCCCATCCACATCATTCCATTTGGTCCACTGTGACAAGTAAAATGTCAACAGAGCTGGAAGGACGGTTGCCCAGGTGAGGAGCCGACGTCAACCCATAAACCCATCAGTCGCAGGCAGGAGACCTAGAAATGATTCCAATATCCATGAAGCCCACCAGGCCTCCTACTACATTTGTGTGTACTCCCAAGGAAGACAGTAGCAATCTCTTGGGCTGAAGAATTTGAAAAAGAAAAGAGGTATCTGCTTGCATGGGGCACACATCTAAGGAGCATTTATCACAGGGCACTGGACTTACTTCTGTATCCGTCTTCTTCAATGGACAATACAGCCCTAAGAAAAGAGCAACAATGTCCACATCTAGCACAATTCCTGGTACATGGCAGGATTCATGAAATGTTTGTCCAAAAGTAATGATTTCTGTTGAGACTAAAAAACTATGGATAACATCACTACTTAAAATTTCTCTCTAGCCACCAAATTCAATAATGGAAAGTTGAAAAAAAAAAAAGGATTGATCTTATTTTCACGTTCTCTCTCTGTAAAAATGAGGCTACAGCAATAACAGCAAGTCTCCTTGAGAGCAACCGAGTCTGACGTGGGCCACACTCCGATGACCCGGATGACCGCGTCAAGGCTTGAATGCAACATTTTACACTCCACTGTGTTTTGATGGTGGCCTTTGGGGACTGCAACTTCCTCCATGAAAGGCAGCTTCCTCCATTTTCCCTGGGACCATCGACCCCCTGAGGGATGGTGGGTTCTTCATAACAGAGTCCTTCCAACCAGAGCCCAGACAGCAGAAAACATGAAACCATTCGTTTCCAAGAACCCCTGAGGGACCATGAGGGAAAAGTTCTTCCAGACCCTAGTGGCATCAGGGCTTCATTCCTTTCCTCAGGATTAATCCAGAATCTAGGACTTGGACAGAAGGGTCTGGGCGGCGTTCCTGCTCCGGGCAACTCACCGGCCACAGTTTCCCGCTTGGCTTCCTCTGGGCTGCACAAAAGACCATTTTTGTCTTTGTCAGTGATTTGCCTCCCTCACAGCTCTGTGTTTTCTCAACTTGGTTTTGGCTCACAAGCGCCAGAGTCCTCAGATTCATCACATCTCAGTGGTCTGTCCAAAGTGGGTTGGGTTGTTTGTTTTGGGGTGGTTGTTTTTTTTGGCATATTGAGAGAGACGAGGTTTTGCCCCTATGTTTCCCTCCACTCCCCATGGCTGACACTGTCCACCAAGAAGAAAAGCCCTGGCCATCCAGAGGCCCATGTGGCACAGTGCCCCTGCCCCAAGCTGATAAATGAAGGGCTCAGCATGGCTGCCTGGCCTGGGCACCGGCCACGGTCTCCTGCAGGAAGCTTGGGCAGCACACACCAGCCTTCCACAGGCTCCTTGTCAGGACACGGGGAGTGGACTGGGCGGCGGGGGAGGCGGGGGGGGCGGGGGGGGTGCTCTGGCAGCGAGGGAGGGCAGAGAACCGCTGGTGGTCAGCAGAATACGAGGCCATCCAGCGAGGAGACGAGGTCCTGCCCAGCCTTCTGAAGGCAAGTAGAGAGGAGGGGACTCCAGGATTTTGCTGGAAGATCCAGAACCCAGGAATGTTTAAGGGATGTTCATGGAAATAATTAGAAGCTTGAGCTATGCCCGGTTTTTCCAAACCAGGTCCCTGGAAGGGAAGAGCAAGGGAGAATCTGGCACCTGGGGAGGGCCTGTGCTCAACCCACCGATGGAGGCACCTGGAGGAGCAGAGCTGGTTGCCCCAGGCAGCCGCGGGTTCCCACTGCTAGTCTTACAAGTCTCAGAGCTTTTAAAAAAAGTGGCAATAAAATGCACTTTTATTCAAAATGCATTGGATCGACTTCAAGCATTGTCCCCCAGACTCCCTACCACATCCCCTGGATCAATACATCAGAGTAATCCAGCTGGATTCATTTAAATAGATCAACAGTGGCTTCCTGGAGCCTGTTCTTTGGGTCAAAGTGATTTTCAAGACGTTTGGGGCAGGTTGTCATTGGAATACTGTTTTACAGGCCCAAATTACTAGCTACTAGAGTCTATGGAAAAGTATTCCCCCTTAGGTAAACTTTCTTTCTTCCTTTAAGGCCTCAGGGAAAAATAACAATTCAAAAGACTTTTTTTTCCCTAAGTTCTTTTTACATTGACGGTCGGTTTTTATTGCCAAAAACCATTTGCTGTGTACGGAGCCCCGCGAAAGGGCCTGGGTGCCTTATCTAGATGCTATCTGGCAGGCTGGTTGCTGCAGGATAAAAAAGAGCGTTTTCCATTTAACTTCAAGAGTTTGCCCGGCCTATGTTAGGAGAGATAAGGGCTGGGGACAATGGAACTCACCACAGTTGGGGAAGCAAAGATAAAGGCAGTGTCTCAGCTGCTTGCCCAGATTCTTCCATGAAATACTAAAAGCCCAGTCATTTGACATACAAAGTTCAAAATTCCTTTTACATATTCCCTATCTACTATTTTTTTTTAAAGATTTTATTTATTTATTTATCTGACAGAGAGAGACACAGCGAGAGCGGGAACACAAGCAGGGGGAGTGGGAGAGGGAGAAGCAGGCTTCTCGCCGAGCAGGGAGCCCGATGCGGGGCTCGATCCCAGGACCCCAAGATCATGACCTGAGCCGAAGGCTTAACGACTGAGCCACCCAGGCGCCCCTCCGTATCTATTATTTTGTTTGAATTTTTCATCTTGTAATGCGTCCCAGCTGACTTCCACCTGCACCTGGAATCCCTTCCTTGTCTCTGCTCATCTCAGCTTCGAGACTCCCTCAATGCTCTTAAAATTAAGAGGCCTACTTGGAATCTCAGCACTGGCATTGACCTGCATGAGCCACTGGGCGAGTCGATGTTGCTCTCTGAGGCTCATCCGTAAAATGGGCTCATCCCCTCTGACCTTGCAGGGAATTATGAGGCCCATTCCGGTAAGGAATGGCACAATGCTCTGAAGACTCCAGCAGATCCCAAATGCAGTCACATCTCCTCCAAACCCGGGGCACAAACATCTGGGCCACTCACTTAACACTTAGCTCAAGCCACTCCCTCTGCTCTTGTGGGGAAGACATCTGGTATTTACTTTCTCTCTGTTGTGAGGGTTCATGAATAAGGGAATGTTATCAGCACACAAAAATATTCACGGACAAACTGACAAAAGGGACTATAAAATTAGAAAAATAGATCATCGCGTTATCATTTTTATATAACACTAAATCATGATTACTTTAGAACGGCTCAACTCAGAGCCCTCCTCAGCGATAGGTAAGGAGCTGGTAGAACAGGGCCAGTTAACAATGAAGAAAAGAAAAGAAGGTCATCCAGAATGATGACACGAGGGGCAATGTGGAAGCAGAAGATATAAACAGCCAAAGACGAAGAGGGGCTCAGGAGGAAGTAGAAATGGCTTCTTCTATTTTTGCCAAAATGACATTCTTTGTGACCTAGCGCTGTGAAGGTCATATATAAAGGGAAAGGGGTTGGTACTCCGAGACAATTTAGTCAGAAAAAGATTATGCCTCGTGTGCCCCGACATTCTATCAGTTCTTTGTTCGTACTAAGAAATCAGCACATGGCTGCCTGATAATCTATATTGTGCTTACTCGAAAGTAAAGTAAACCTACTTTCCTAGTTTTTAGTGTCCTTGGCTTTCACTATGTATTATAGCAATTCTGGTCTTGGTTTTAAGTGGTTTTACTTTTTCTAGAGCCAAGGACCCACAGACAGTGAGGGTCTGTACACACCTGCCTGTCACACGGGGTCCCATCCGGTCAGGGGTCCTGACACGGTCGTTACTAGAGTCCCCCGAGAAGGAGGGAACAATCCACTGTGATTTGAGGACAGAAAACCCACAGCTGTACCTGGGAAGTAGTCAATAAATGGTCACTTCTGATAATCTTTAGAAAAGATTGGGGCACCTGGGTGGCTCAAATGGTTAAGCGTCTGCCTTCGGCTCAGGTCATGATCCCAGGGTCCTGGGATCGAGTCCCACCTCGGGCTCCCTGCTCAGGCGGGAGTCTGCTTCTCCCTCTGCCCCTTCCCCGCTGCTCATGCACTAGCTCTCTCTGTCTCACTCTCAAATAAATAAATAAAATCTTAAAAAAAGAGAGAGACAATTACCACGTGAAAGGAAAGATTCTTTAATTTTTTTTTAGGTTGCTCACTCGTTACAAAGAGAAAATAAATTATTTCAACGAGAAGAGAATCCTGGTCACAAACAGTCTCATAGGCTGGGGCTTTCTACAAAAGGAGCCCCTTGGGCACTTGGGGAGCTGCCCCTGGAACGTCTCCCTTCGGTCTGGGGTGTCTGGCCACCTGCATTAGCATCCCTGCTTCTGGAACCCAGCCACAGCCCTCAGGACATATGGGGTGATGAGAAGCTAAGATCAGCAGCTCCCACAATGTACATAACGTGGGGGGGGGGGGAGAAGCCAAATTCCACACCGAAGGTGCAATCCACTGTACGTCTGGACCTGGACAGAGAACGAAGAATGCGTCTGGAAGCACAGCTGTGAAGAGAACCATGGTGATTTTCAGCCTCGGAACTTTTCAGGATGGTGTCAAACTTCTCCTCAAGTTAATCATTTTAAGGCGCTGTGTGTCGACTGCACGTAAGGAATAATGCCTCACTGTCAGGCCTGTCGCCGGGCGCTCCTGGACCCTCTCCATCATCGGCCAGGAGCACTCTGGTGACTCATGGATCTTTCCCGATCCTGGGTAGCAACAATGATGCCACGGGGAGGCTGCCAGGCCCCCCGCAGTGGTGGCTCAGGGCAGGAATCAAGCTCAACCCAGTGTGGACCTCCTAAGGGGCAATGTCAATCAGCCAAAGGGGTTCTGGCCCCCACACTCCCCCCCATCTTTGCTGCCTCGTGGCCAGGGGTGGGGAAGGGGGCAACAATCCGAATCCAAGGGGGCCTCTGAAAACCCAGTCAGGCCGGGCTGCCTCGTTGAGTGGTGGTTCTTTTTCATTTGCTCATCCCCCTCGCCCCCCCACTTTCTTGCAGGTGAAAACCATTTCCATTTTCAAAGTCTCTCCACAAATGATGATATAAGGTAAAGGACTCAGAAGCATGAAGTCATGTGATATGCCTTAATTAAAAAACAAGCCACTGCCTCTTCAAGGTTTTTGCCTTTTCCCACCAGCTGCCATGGTGTTTACTTTAAATACATATAAATTTAAATTGCAATTTAAGATTCTAAATCTTTAAAAGAAAAAAAGAAGCATGTGTGCCAAGTATTTCTTTATCTTGGATAACAGAATCCTATTGAACCAATTTGTACGCCATCAACGCTGGAAGGAGGAAAGAAATTATTGAATTCAATCAATTTCCATAAGAAGGCTGCCGTCTAGAGACGAGGCATCATCTGCCTGAGTTTATCTACAAATCTGGCTTCCAAACAAGAAAATGACACACTTATGCATTCAGTTTTTATTGAATGGACTGCCAAAAATATGCCCTACAAAATTGAATAGGGCAAGTATCTGTGCTCTTGATGTGTTTGCGAGTCTCGGGGGGAGGCATGTGGAGTCAGGCCAGTGGGGGTGATGAGCTCCCGTTCTCAGGACACTTAAGGAGGATTCCTTACTGGGGGGGCAGCAAGGGCCCCTCGGGAGTATTGCCGAAAACACACTCCAAGTCGAGGGAGTCACCGATCAAAGACCTAGTGGTGAGCCCACCTGCCTCCGCATCCTGAGGGGCTGAAGTGTGAACGGGCGGCATGTGGGCCCAGAGTGGGAGCCGGAGGGTCAGGCGAGAGGCCGGCCGGGGAAGCAGGGGCCGAGGAGGGCCTGCGGGGCTGAGCTCCTGAGGCTCCAGAGCCAGTTTAGCCAGAGGGGCCAGGGAGGTCCAGCGCTTTAGAGGCAACTTGGGCAGCTCATCGAGGAAGGCTTAAAGGATGGCAAGAGAAGCTCTTCAGAAGCCATCTCCATAATCCAGGCCAGGAATGAGGACCTGAGAGCAGGGATTTGGGGAAGGCTGGACATGAGAGAGCAGAGGCAGAACTAACACAGACCTTGATAAGCCACTGGCTCCGACGTGGGCTCAGGGGAGGGAGGTGTCAGGACCGACCACAGGTTTCTAGGTCCAGTTTGTGGGTGACTGGCAGCCAGTTCACTGAGCAAGGACCCAGGAGAAGGTCCTGATTTGCAAGGGGAAACGGGTTCTGCCTACGGGAGGGCTGGTGTCCTGTTAGGTTTGATGTGGCTGGCTGGGGGGTGGGTGGGCATCCAGATGGAGAGGTCAAGGAGGTCAGGACGGTTGTTTAAAGGGGCCTGACCTCAGGCGCAAGAGACCCTGGGTGTCAGGAGTCACCCAGGAACAGATAACAGGAGGGTGAGAGAAAGCAGGGAAAGAATATGAAGTGAGAAGAGAATGATATCTAGGATGGAACAGCAACATCTAAGGAAGGAAGCATGAAGGGACATGAGAATGATAAATACGGAGGTCGAAGGGGCCAGAGGTTTCCGCAAAATAAGAACAAGAATTTTGAGAACAGGAGCGTAAGATCTAGGTTGTTAGTGGGGTGGTTCCAAAGAGAGAATGAATGCGTTTAAGCCAACAAGCTACCAAGGGACACGAGTCCTAAAACCTGCTGACCAGTTCCCAGGGCTCTGAGAGCTCTACCTCCGATTTCCAAGCTTGAGTTCTAGTCCCAGGGCAACCAGAGACCCCGAAGAGGGGCTTCCCCCTCTCCCAGAGGCCTCTGCTCCTGTGACCGACCAGCCACGGGGCTCCAGACTCAGGCCGTGGACCGCTCCTGATGACGGCTCCTCCAGGGGCTCAATCGGTGGGGAGAAGACCCTCAGAACTACAGGTCTCAGAACTTCCTGCTGCCTCTACCTGCATGTCATCTGCCCCACAGCTGTACTCTGTGGTTTTCCTTTGCTCAGAACCACTCAGGAGAGGGAAACAGGGCCTGTTTCCACGAGAAGATCGCATAAGCACCCCATCCTCATTATCATACCCAGAACAGAGCATGCTACTTTGAGCCTTCTCATCTCTGGTTTTTGTGCCATTAGCCTTCAGTGGCCTAGAGAGGAAACTTCAAACTCCTTACCTTGCTTACAAGGCCCTCCACATTCTGACTTTGCCTCCCGTCCTACCCTCTGGCCATTTCCCTCATTTCCATTAAATTCACCCTACCTCCCAGCTTCTCTGCATTTCTCTCTATTCTCTGGACTTGCTTGGTCCTTTCACAGGGCCACCACACTGCACACAGACTACAATATGAATGTCCCTCCCCACCCCCCCACACACACCTGGAGTTGTGCAGTGTACAACCTGCGCAGCCGTGCATAGCCATCCTGCCCTTTTAATGATGTCTTGCCTTCATACATTCTTTCCTTGCTTGGAATGTCTTCAGTTCTTCTCTTTATCTCCTCTCTAAAACTTTTCCCAACTCCTCTGGGTAAGTTATTTGCTTCCCTTCCCAGACTCCCTCAGCAGCTTGAACAAGCCAATCACCTCACATTCTACTCTAATGATCTGCTTACTTACCTGTCCCACCCATAGTCTGGGGGCAGAGTCATGTCCTATTCACTATTTTGTTTTATTTTTGTTTTTGTTTTAAATCCCAAGTGCCCAGCACAATACCTGCCACATAAAGAGTGCTCATGAAAAGCCATTTTTCTAAGTAGGACTTACAACAAGCCTGGGCAAATGCTCTTACATCATCTTATCCAGAGAAGAATCATCCCTAATTAAGTCTTTTTGTATAAATAAAGAGTCTTTAAGGCAGATTCCATCACATACAAACTTCAGAAGATTCTAAGAGTTGCTCACATTCATTTATTTATTCAACAAATATTTACTGAACACCTACCATGCCCCAGGTCCTAGGCTATGGTTAGGGTGTCCAGCAGGGAACACAGCAGAGCCCAGCCTCATTGAGCTTGCCTTCTGGAAAGGGGGAATGGGGAAGAGTTAGACAATAAGCAAACAGACCGAAAGTCTTCTAGTCGGGTAGAGGGAAACAGGTGCTCAGGAGGAAAATTATGCTGGGACGGGGAGAAGACCCAGATAGATGTCGGTGGCAGGTTATTTTAGATAGGACGGTCAAAGAAGGCGTCAGGAACACCAATGGAGTATCTGTGTGATGAAAGTCTGGACTTAAACAATATTTTTGAGCACCATATCCGTTCTTCATATTGCCAAATATTTTCTCTGCTTCCATGAAAGAGTTTTTGTCTCCCCCGTCTTACGGTGTCCTCAGGGGCCGCAGCCATTGGTGCTGTGCCTACCAACGTGGGAGGACTCTGAGGAGGGAGGACTGAAGACGCTTCCCCCCAAGAGAAAGGACAGACCCTACGGCAGCCCAGCGCCAGGGCTCAGCCTCCTGGTTCCTCACGGGCACAAAGAGGACAGAGCACCCGGACTGACCGGCTCTGCTTTGTCTCCTGCTTTGAAATATTTCATCCAGGGCGTGAACACTGGGGAGGAGTTGGTGGTTCTCTCAGGCACTCTGAGGATGTCTCCTCATTTGTAAAATGGAGTTTAACATCAATCCTGCCTCCCAACCCTGTGCCAGGGCCAAAGATAAAATAGGCATTAAAAGTAGGTTATGAAACAAGGCACATGGTTAGCACTATTGTTTTTCCTCATAAGTGGTATGTGGAGGTTTCTCGTCCCCTTGTGGCCTCCATGCTTCTTGCCAACTTACCCCTCCCATTCCCCGTTTTCTTTATACCTGGAAGGTGCTTTCCTTTCTACTGCCTGCCCTCAGCCTTGCACCATCCCCGGGGAGTGGGACTGTGTAAGAGATTGGGACTCTGAGACCAGGACAAGGGGAATGACAGGTCATTAGTTAACCCATGGCCAAGCAGAAATTCAATTCAGGTTTCGCCATTCCTCTTTCCCCCCATAACTGCCTTCACAGCTTGAATCACACACACACACACACACACACACACACACACACACACACACACCCTATACAGGTTCCACAGTGGCACAGGGTTTTGGTAAATAAAGCTATAAAAATATCGCTTTCCAGTTACCTTTGATAATGCTACTCTCATCAATGACTTTGATTAAGCTAATCTATATTTGGGTACAACTTGAAGTCTGGGCTTAACTTATCGATTTGGATAAAGGGCATTTTCAAAGTATAAAGACTTGCTTAGCACAAAGCTAAATGCTGGTGAGTTCAAAAAAATGTTCAGAATTCCAACTTTCCTGAATCTGATGAAATTCTAAATGAGGCAGTAATTTGGACAGACGGGAGGCTGGCTTCTCCCCCTAAGTGATTCTGCTGCTAAGCGCTAGGGCAAGATGCAAATGTGGTGAGTGGCTAATAATTAAAGGATTTAATTAAGCATCGTCTGGGAACATGTCTAGTAGTGCAGCGTGCACATTGGCAGCTCCAAGCAATTGGGTGGTTACAGCAGCGAGGCAAGCATTGTTAAAGGCAAAGGAACCGATTATTTGGGGAAGATTTTCTACTCCAACGGTAAAAAGAAACACGTTAACTGTTGATAATATACATTTGGGGCAAGCGTTTCAATGAAAATGGTAAAAACAGGGGTTTTAATTGTTTAATATCCCATTATTCACTGTTACGAACCCAACATCTAGCACCTGGCTTGGCCAACAGAGGCCAAGAATAGTCGTCTGTTCATCTCTCTATTTCTGGACCTGAACACATTGTAGGTGCTCAGTGAATGCTCAAGATTGAAGGAGTAAATGAATAAACAAACACCAAAAGCAATCAAACTACCATGTAATGTTTAGCCAAAAAAAAACACAAAAAAACCTATGCAGGAAACAAAATCTGTACATAGTGTGATCCAACTATGCAAACAAAGACATGGAAAAAGAATCAAAGGAAATGTTAGTGGTTATTTATGGTGGATGAGATCATCATGGGTGTTTTTTTTTTCCTGCCTCTTGATTTTCTATACTTTTAAACTGTAAATATATATATAATATAAATATATATAATATATAAATCTATAATATTTTATAAATTATGTTATATATCTATATATTTATATACTTATAATTTCTGTTATTTATTATATAATTATACATTATATATTATGTATCAAATATATAAGATATATTAAAACCCATAAAAATAGAATTGATGTATATCCGCAAAAAAGAAAATGCTATTTTTTTTTAAGATTATTTATTTATTTATTTGACAGATAGAGACACAGCGAGAGAGGGAACACAAGCAGAGGGAGTGGGAGTGGGAGAGGGAGCCTGATGCGGGGCTCGATTCCAGGACCCTGGGATCATGACCTGAGCCGAAGGCAGACGCTTTAATGACCGAGCCACCCAGGCTCCCCGAAAATGCTATTTTTAAAAGTTTTTTAAATGCTGCTATTTTTAAAAGATTTGATTTATTTATTTGAGAGGGTGAGAGAGAGAAACCATGAGCGGGGGGAGCAGCGAGGGAGAGGGAGAAGCAGGCTCCCCGCTGAGCCAGGAGCCCGATGCGGGGCTCCATCCCAGGGCCCTGAGATCATGACCTATGCCAAAGGCAGACGCTTAACCGACTGAGCCAACCAGGTGCCCCTAACTGCTGCTATTTTTGATGAGGCACCAGAATCACAGGTGGATGAGACATTAGGAATGATCCATTCATTTCATTCATTCACTCAGTCAGTCAACAAACAACTAATTAGACAACTGTACTTATTGTGCTCGGCAGTCTGTTAGGTACGTCCTTGCCCATAATTTTGCAAACTTTCACATTCATCTCAGTTAACCCCCTGTAACCATTCCTATGTGTTCTAATTTCCAAATCAGGAATCTGTCAAGGTCACATATCTGTTAAGCAGGATCCTAACCAAGGCATCTAACCCCAGAACTGCAGCTCTTAACTGCTCTGCCAGCCAAATTTCCTGGTTAGCCGGGTCAAGCAAACCCCTCCAGCTGTGACCATCCCCAGACATTTATACTCTATCTTCCTTCACCTACCATTCACTGGCTTGGTTCAGCCCTCAGAACCACACAGAATGAGCAGACCCATCACCTACTGAATGACCATGTGTTCTCTTCAAGCCCTATATGTTCCAGACTAAACATTCTTAGATCCTTTGACAATCTTTTGGGGTTTCCTATGTCCGAGTATCCCACCACTCTCCTCCAGACTGTTCCCATTGATCAAAGTCCTTAGAATTTGGCTCCATAGCAGAGCTCCTTATAGTGGTTTGACCATGCAATTGACCATATCCCACACTGCTCTGTGTGGTCTGACCAGCACAGAGGTTCACCTCTCTTCACCCAGACACTGGGCTTCTATTATCACAGCTCAAAAGCATGCTCATTTTGGCTTTTCTGCATAAGATTTTTTTTTAACATTGAGCTTGCATTTTTTAGTATATAGCATACATATATGAAGTCCTCTGTAATAACAAATGCTAAACTAGAGAAACAAATAATTCCCCAAGCCTGTATACTAAAAATTCATTTGTAGGCAGTTATTTGAAATCAGAACTTTAATAAAAACACTGTAATACCTGACAATTATATTCAGGGGTCAAATTGCCAAGACTACTATAGCCCTCTGTAACTGAAATATATTTTGTTTCAAACAATGTACAAAACACTAGTAAGGACTCATATTTTTTGTAAAAGCCACTGAAACATAGAGAATACCCAGTACTGTCTTAGTAAATATAGAGTCATTTCCTGGCATATACTTATACTGTTAATTATTAGAGCAAAAATATTGAACATGATACGTTACTTTTCTTAAATTCCAGGGTTTGAGGTAAAGCAAATGTTCCTAAAGCAGGCATAAGAGGTGCTTAGAGATTTTAGGGACAGACTCCGGGAAAATTCTGGAAAGGTTCAAGAAGAGCACAAGAGATCCATGGTGCTGGTACTTGGTGTCTAAATCAACTTTAAACATGGCCCTGCTCTTTTTCCTGATACAGCCGTCAGTTGTATTACTCTTGATCTGAAATCTTCTCTTTTGTTCCTCAGAATGTCTTACTTTTGGTCCCAGAATCATTGTGGATTGAAGGTCAAGGATGAGGGCTTCACCAGGGGCATGAATGTCCAGAAGCCTTAAACTAAACCGAATCTAGGGACCCCACAAAGTTTTCAGGACTCTCTCCATCTCTGGACTCCACTTCCTCTGTGATGGCTGCATTTCAGGTGGGTGCTTGATTCTTAAAGAAAAGAGGCCTCCAGCATCTCCAGGCTTACATTTAATCACCTGAATCACCCAAGCCAAAAAAAAAAGGGGGAGTGGGCTTCTCTTTCCCACAGTTCCCACATAATTTCCAGATTAGACTCTCACTGGATCTGAGTCACATGCCCATCCCTCAGCCAGTCATAAGGACCAGAGGGATGGGAAACACTGATTGGCCAAATCCAAGTCATACACCCACTCCTGAAGCAGGTGGAAGGGTGGGTATAAAGGAAGCAAAGCAGTGGTCAGCCTTATCTAAACCACATGGACACATGGTTGTGGAATAGAAAAGGGATAGTTCCCAACATGAATGGAGCTGCTATGACCCATAGGAGGATGAATGGATAATGGATAGACAAAACCATCAAATACCTAGTATAGGGAAGAAAGGAACTTACCTTTACTGAGGCCCTACTCTGTGACCAATGGTAGGTGCCCTGCAAGGCATCAATCATCCTCTCAGAAGAAAAGATGGGTAACCACTTAGTGAGTCAGCCCACAGCTAAGAGTTAAGCAAAACCCAAGGCAAGTAGATGAGGGCCTCCTGGTGACAGGATTAAGAAGGAAGGAGGCAAGGAGAATTTTTAGGGGAGACCATGGAAGAGAAGATAACATGTAGAAGGGATGCTCCTAGACCTGCTCTCTGTAAGTCAAGTTTGCCTGTAATCATTACACCAGAAAGAATAATGGCATAAAAGCCCACCTTGGGGACCAACTGGAGTGAATGGCCTTTTATCAACATGGTATCACCTGCCACACCCATCTAAGCATTGGGAAACTACAATTCCCAGAATCCCTCTCCAGTGTGGCTCCAAGTCAGGGTTTGCCAATGAGACCTGTGAGGAGCAGAGGCCATTCTTCTCTGGAGATTGTGTCAGCAGACATGTGAGCAGATGTGAGATCCACAGTTGCTTTTCAGCCAGTGCTCATGAATCACCCGTTCTGCTACTGCAGATTAAGCCAGTTGGTAGAATCTTCTGCAGAATTCTTCAGAACTATAGCAGTTTCCTTAGAAACTTTGGAGAAGCCTAAGATCATTAGTGTCTACTTGCCCAACCTTCTGGCTACAGCTTTCCTGATTTTCTGCAGCAATTTTTCTGACCTTTTTAACCCTAGCTCTTCCAATACTCATATAGATCCTAATTCCTAGCTTAAAGCCCTTTATTCCTAGAATACTTAGATTTGTTCCATTTTCCTGAGAAAATCCAGACTGATAGAGAACTCCAGCAAAAAAAAAAAAGGATCCTGTCCTGAGCTCTGGATCTGCAGTCTGAAAGTGCCAGCAAATGTGCCTTGCAGCCTTGGGTAAATTTTAAGTTCTACAAATATACTTTTATTTCTTCTGCCTTTTTCCTACCATGCCATTGAATTTGGAGGAGTGATTGATAAATAACTTGATTTCAAAAGTTGGCTTTTTAAGTCACAAATGATGTTGCCTTACTCAGGACCAGTATGAATGAGGTCTACTCCAAGTACCAACAGTGGTGGGGTTCCCCATCTTACACACACAGACACACACAGATACACATACACACACACACACGCAAATCTCCCAGCACAGTTCAGCCTCTTCAGTTGAATATATCTAATTAAAACCCCAGGAGCTAAGATAGACTAGAGGACCCTGAGTATGGGCAAAAATAATTAACAATAATTAATAATTGTTTATTATGTTTATTTCGATTTTTAACTATTGCCCAGGTTAAGGCACCAAGAGAACCAGGATAAATAAGGAAATATATGGAGTAGGGGTTTTCTATTGGGCCTCCATCACTCAACTCCATTCACCTGAAGTCTGGGCCATGATGTTTGGAGCCTTTTAATTAAGATGCTACAGCCTGAAAATAACTTTGTGCAGAGGCAGAAAATTCTTAATAAATTAATTAGATTACAGCCCTGCCATCTTTAAACTTCATAAATTCTTGTACAGCCTGTACACAATGATGAGAGGTGCTTGGTCTTTGTAAGTAGCTAGACCTAGGTTAATATCCTGGCATTGAATCTTACTACATATTTACACTACATTTAAAATGTTGAGCCCAAGTCTTCTACATCTGTAAAATAAGGATAATAATAGTATCACTAATGAAGTAGGTACAATTATTTTTTACACCTAAGGAAACTTCCCAAGAGCAATGATGGACCCAAGGGATAGCTAGAAGGGAGGGTACTTTACACTCTTTCATAATCTCCACCAGCACCCTCCCACCCAAAAAGCGTAATCTAAGTAAAAGTGATGTACTTGCTGTCAAAATGCAATTCAATGTTGCAATTTAATGTTGAAATAAAATTCAGAAGGAACTCCTAGGCTCTTCCTGGCAGAATGCCCTCACCCCACTCGGTTCCTGCCTTATAAGCTGCCACTTCCAAAAGAAAATCAATTTGAGATGAGAGTAATCTCTCTAAAATATTTCTTCTCATGACAATGTTCCACCAAAACTATACTCTGAAGAAAATCAATAGGTTAATGATTTTAAATATCTGGGTTAAATCTTCAATTTGAATCATTCCATGAGACAAGGGTGATAATGATTAGATATAAAATGAACTTACTCACTGGGAGTAAAAACATGGTGAGTGGTCAAAAAGATCAATAAAATTGAAAGCCTCTAGTCAGACTAAGAGAGAGGACACAACTTACTGATACTGGAAATGAAGGGGGGGACATCACTACAGTTCCCATGGAAATTAGAAGTATTATAAAGGAATATTATGAACAATTCTATGCCCACAAATTTGATACCCTAGATGAAAGGACCAATTCCTTGAAAAACATAATCTGTCAAAATCCACACACAAAAAGAATAGATGGTGTGAATAGCCCTACATCTATTAAATACATTAAATTAATAATTAATCATCTTCCAAAACAGAAAACACCAGGCCCAGATAGGTTCCCTGGTAAATTCTACAAAACACTGAAGGAAGAAATCATACCAATTCTCTATAATCTTTTTCAGAGGATAGAAGCAGAAGAAATAATCCCTAACTTATTCCCTGAGGTAAGCATCACCCTAACACCAAAACCAGACAAGGGCATTATAAGAAAACTATAGACTGGGGCTCCTGAGTGGCTCACAGTCAGTTAAGCATCTGCCTTTGGCTCAAGTCATGATCTCAGGGTTCTGGGATTGAGCCCTACATCGGGCCCCCTACTTAGTGGGGAGTCTGCTTCTCCCTCTCCCTCTGCCCCTCCCCCTGCTCATGTGCTCTCTCTCTCTCTTTCAAATAAATAAAATCTTTTTTTAAAAAAGAAAACTATAGACTAATACCTCTCTTGAACATAGATGCAAAAATCTTCAAAAATATTAGCAACTCAAATCCAAAAAAGGATGAAAAGAATTACGCACTACAACCAAGTGGAATTTATCTCAGATATGCAAAGCTGGTTCAATATTTGAAAAATCAATTAATGTAATCCATCACATCAAAAGACTGAAAAAAATCACATAATCATATCAATAGATGAAGAAAAGGCATTTGACAAATCCAACAACCATTCATGACAAAAATTCTCAGTAAAGTAGGAATAATAGGGAACATTTTTTACTTAATACAAGCTACATACAAAAAACCCTACAGAAAACATCATACTTAATGATGAGAAATGTGAAATTTTCCACTAAGGTATAAGGCAAGGATATCTCCTCTCACCATTCCTTTTCAATATCATACTGGAAGTCCTGGCTAATGTAGTCAGGAAGAAAAAGAAATAAAAGGTATACAGATTGAGAAGGAAAAAATACAACTTTTTTTATTCACAGATGACATGACTGTCTATGTAAAAAAAATCTGAAATAATCAACAAAACTCCTGGAACTGTTATTTTAAATATACAAAGAACTCTTAAAACTCAACAATAAGAAAACAAATAACCTGACTAAAATGTGGGCCAAAGACTTTAAGAGACACCTCATCAAGGAAGATATATGATGGCAAACAAGCATATGAAAAGTTGTTCCACATCATATGTCATCAGGGAAATTACAAATTTAAACAATGAGAAACCACTACATACCCAGTAGAATGGCCAAAATCTGGAACACGGACAAGAGCAAACTCTGGCAAAGAGGTAGAGCAACGGGAACTCTCATTCATTGCTGGTGGGAATCAAAATCGTACATCTACTTTGCAAGACAGTTTGGCAGTTTCTTATAAAATTATACATATTCTTACCGTATAATCCAGCAATTATGCTCCTTGATATTTTACTCAAACAAACTGAAAAGTTATGCCCACACAAAAACCTGAATATAGATGTTTATAGCAGCTTTATTCCTAGTTGCCAAAACTTGGAAGTAACCAAGATAGCCTTTGGTAGGGGAATGGATAAATAAATTGTGGTCCATCCAAACAATGGAATATCATTCAGCACTAAAAAGATATGACCCTATGATTTCACTCATGTGTGGGACTGAAGAAACAAAACAAAGAAGAAGAAAAAAAGAGACAAACCAAAAAAACATACTCTTAAATGTAGAGAATAAAGTGGTGGTTTCCAGAAGGGAGGTGGGTGGGGGATGGGTGAAATAGGTCAAGGGGATTAAGAGTACACTCATCATGATGAGCACTGAGTAATGCACAGAATTGATGAATCATTATATTGTACACCTAAAACTGATATAACCCTGTATGTTAATTATACTTTAATAAAAAACAAAAACAAACAAAAAAGGAAATGAGCTACCAAGCCATGAAAAGACATGGAGAAACCTTAAATACATATTCTAAGTGAAAGAAGCCAATCTGAAAAGGCTACATACTATGTGATTCCAACTCTGTGACATCCTGGGAAAAGGAAAACTAAAGAAACAGTAAAAAAGTCAGTGGTTGCCAAGGGTTTGGAGGGGTAGGGACAGGTAGAGATAAATAGGCAGAAGAGAGAAAATTTTCAGGGCACTGAAAATACCCTGTATGATTATATCATGATGGATATATGTCATTATACATGCCTAGAATGTACAACAGCAAAAGCAAACCCTAATGTAAACTATAGGTTTTGAGTATGTATCAGTGTAGGTTCATCAGTTGGAACAAATGTACCACTCTGCTGACTGATGCTGATCATGCGGAAAGCTATGCATGTGTCGGGGCAGAGGGCATACAGGATATACCTATACTTTCTTCTCAATTTTCTTGTGAACCTTAAACCGCTTTAAAAAGTATCTTCAAAAAAAAAAAAAGAAAAAAGGAAAGGAAAAACAGTGATGGGCATTTGATCAGATTGACTACTCCAGGGTAGAACCTACCCATATACGGCAAATTTTTCAAATGTCTCCCCAGCTCTGTCACTCATTCATCTACTCCATAAATAAAGATTAATTAATAAATTAATTACCTAATAAAGGTTAGTTAATAAAGACTGTGGACTTTTTGCCATAGGCTGTGCTGGGTTCCAAGGGAATATTCTAGTGGACAAAACAGACAGGGTCTCTGTACCAGGGTCCCATCTAACTCCTAGGCTTGTGTTACTCAATCTTTTTTTTTCTTTTCCTCCATTCTTGCCCCACCACCCGAACCACCTCCCCACCAGAAACTTTCTACAATTTTTTTTCTGAATCACTTCCCACAAGATTTTTTTCAGGTTTATTCCAGAATCTTTTCCCCTGAAATTTTAATACCACAGATACATCTGTTTATGTACTGAATGTATATCTATGCTAAATTTATACATTAAAAAAATTAGATTTTTTCATCTTCCAAGAACTAATTTTTGCCCCTTTCAGGACAATACTGCCCGCATTAAGAATGCATGTCCTAGAGCATAAAGATAAACCAGAATAGAACAAATGCCAGAAGTTGAAAGACCTTGGAACCTAATAGTCTACGTTGGGGTGGGAGTAGGGACAGAGGGAAAAATGGGTAACAGAGGTTAAAAATGAATGAGTTAAGGTCAATCAAAAAGTATTGATCAAATGTCTACTAGATGTCCCCAACTGGTGGGTGTGTGGGATACTAAAGAAGCAGACGTCATCCCTGCCTTTAAGGACTAGACTCTGAATGCCTCTATTTGGAGACCGAAGAAGAGAACACATGGGCTGTTCGAGAACAGTGAAGTCCCTGCTTCGGTGGGCATTGCATGGGCAGTGGGGGTCTAGGACAGAGCTGTCACCATGGGCGGGGAGTTGGGGGAGCAAAGGAAGGCTCTCTGGAGGAGCTGGAACCAGAAAGCCTCAATAAATAGGTATTTGGATACATTCATGCAGCAAACAATTATTTAGCATCTGCTAAGGTAGAGCACTGAGCTAGGAACTGGACTGCCAAAGATGACCTGGGCCCTACAAGCCATGGAAGCTGGTGGAAGAACAGATAAACACAGGAAAGACTCTCCACAAGGAACAAGTACCCAGGGAAGACGAGGCCTCATGGCAGGGTAGAGAGATCAGACAGAGGGGCCAGGAAGTCCTGGTTTCAAAACCCCTCTGAGCCTCAGTTTCCACCTCAGGGCAGTGGGGAGAAACATGCCCTCTCGGTGGGGTTACTGGGAGACTGTTGGTTTAGGCCCTTGAGAAGCAGGCACCACAATAGGATTAGCTGTGTTCGTGAGTTCCTGGGGGCCAGGGAGCTGGAGGAGGTGGGCAGAATCACCAGATCACCATGTAGCTGCCCCCGCAGAGGAGATGGGGATAGAAGGAAAGCAGGGTGGTCAGGAAGAGTCTTAGCCTATGTGCAGTTCTAAGAAAGATTAAGTGGGATACCCTGGAGTCGATGTTGCACATCAGAGGAGACCCACACTTTGCAGTCTGTATCCCTGCCCAACCTCAGCCAGCCAACGGCTGACAGCAGCAGCGTAAATGTGGGGGACACAGAGTGTGGCAGCCGAGCCCGTCCCCAGTCCTGCTCCCCAAAGTGGCGGACCTGAGAGCTTTATGCTCACAGGCTTCACAGGCACATTATATGAGAAAATGTGCATACTCACTATAGTTCTGTCAAGCACAAACTTTGAGCAGCCTTGTCCATGGTAAGGTATTATTATGATTATTATGAACAAAATACCAAGAGAACATCAGTTATGGGGTGTGCTTATTAATTTCTCCTGGAGGGCTTTAGAGGGGTTCACAGAGGGGGAATGGGGATGAGCAGAGCCCTGCAGAATAGCCAAGGTGTCTTCAAAGAAGGAGAAGCTTCTGGCCAGATGGGATTAACTGCCCAGGAGATGGAGTCAAGGACAGGCTGGACCCCCACAGGCTCGCCAAACACACAAAGACCTCAAGCAGAGTCTTAACTGGTGGAGGATGATAAGTTTTCCCCAACCCCCACCACAGGCTGCCCCTCTTTCAAGTCCGTGCACCCAGCAGGGTGGCACGCTGTCGGCCTGCCTCTGGCTTGCCCACCGACCTCCGATGGTAACGTCCGGAAGCAAACCGATGCTCTTCCATGAGGGTCTTCAGACCAAGAAAGACCAATCGCCGCATGTATTTTAAACTCTTTCCTGCTGTACACGCACTTTAGAGAGTTAGGAATGGACCACACCCAGATTGGGGCTAGCCTGGCCTCCCCTTTATAAGCAGGTCTAAGATGAAGTTTCATCTGTAGGAAATGCCACAGGAAGCAATTTCCACGGCCGTCCCTGCTTTTATGACCTGCGAGTCTGAGCGCAGGAGTCACCCTCTGACGACAAGCTGCACACAACACTCAGCTTGCTGTCCATGCCTCCTGTCTGCTCGCTTCCCCCTCTGGATGGAGTGCCTCGCTCTCCTACCAAACTCACTGATGGCTCCCACTTACCCCTGAATCATCGGTCTCCTCCCCCGGGAAGTCTTCCTGGGCTCTGGGCTGGGTTAGCTGCTCATCTTCTGCACTCAGCACGCACCTGTGCATGCCTCCATCCTTGCACTTGGCATATTGTGCCTTGACTTCTTGCCTGTGGACCGAGCTCCTTGAAGAAAGCGCCCATGTGGCAGTCACCCTTGCGTGGCCCACACATCACCCTCGCAGGCCTGGCTCACGTGCACCTTGGGAGCAGCTCCTAGAATAAATGAAGCACCATGATGAATAATGGGATGGGGAGGGGAGCTGGGGTAGAAACCAATGGTGTGAAAGGAAGTCCTCTGAGGGACTGGAGATGGGGCTTCGCAACCCTGGGAATGAGAAAAACTGCTGAAGAAACAAGCATCACTGTACAAAGGGAAACAGAGAGCGGGGCAGGGGTGGGGGGTACCTGGGGTGACAGCAACACTGGGCCGCCATGAGCCCAGGCTGTTGCTTTCAGCTCTGACTTCCTTGCTGGGCACACCAGCGAGGCCGGGCCGGGCCCCAGAACACCTCTGAGTTGCTCAACCCTGGCTTCTCTTTCTGAAATTAGGGGTTTTCCTCTAAGCCCTCCATGTTAAGGGAAAATGCAGATATTTGAGGGCTAGTTCCTCCAACGTTGTGTCCTGCACACCTGTGATAAAATCCCGTGCATGGGTCCAAAGACCTAGCACTTGATGGATTTCAGTTGAAGCTCACTTCGCAAATATTGTCCAGTTTGGAAGTGAAGTACTGAAAGAACTTGAGGGTCACATTTAAAACTCAAGCCCCTCCTGGGTTGATATTTTCCCCCTACCCCAACAAGGTGCAACGCTCTGAACAAGACTATACACCAGCGAGCACAACACGAGATTGCCTAGTTGAGTGTTATTATTCCACGGATAAGGAAATGGACCTAGAAACCCCATGATCTGCTAAAGGCATGCAGATGGCAGGGGATGCTGGTGCTGGGGATGGATTTGTGAATCAGATCCTATAGTGGATTGAACTGGGTCCTCCCAGAAGACATGTGCAAGTCCCAACCCCAGTACCCATGAATGGACCTTATTTGGAAATAGTGTCTTTGCTAATATAGTTAAGATGAGGTCAGACCGGAGGAGGGTGGGCCCTAATTCAGTGACAGGTGTCCTTAGAAGAGAGACGTTTAGACACAGAGGCACATGGGGAAACATGCCATGTGAAGAGGGAGGTAGAGGCTGGTGTTATGCCTCCATAAGCCAAGGACACCAGGCATTTCTGGCAGCCCCGAGAAGGGAGGCACAGAATAGATTCACCCTCTGTTCAGAGCCCCCAAGAAGGAACCAGCTCTGCTGACACCTCGATTTTGGACTTCTAGCTCCTGAACTGTGAGAGAATAAATCTTCGTTGTGTTCCACCTCCTGCTTGCGGCACTTTGCTATGGCAGCTGTAGGAAACCAATACAAACCCCAAGTCTGGTTTTTTGCCTTCACAAGTTTCCAGAACTAGAACCTAAGGGTAGAAAACACACTTCTAACTGAATGCTCTTTCTGCCACATCAAGGAGAAAGAGGAAAATGCGACCCCTCTTGACCCCAGTTCTGCTGAGCACACACATCTGAAACAGGGAGATGTCCCTTCTTTGGGAGCAAGCTTGAGAGACATGGTTAAGTTGGATCAGTGCTAAGGACTCAAGCGTTGCTGTCAAGGGATGCATATTCTGGAAGCCAAAATACAGTGGTCATCCTAGAAAATAACTTGGAAAGATATATGCCTGCCCAATTTCCCAACCCAAATGATAAGTAGTCCCAGAGGATGCTTTAATTCTAGAATTTCCAATGTTACTTATGTGGTCACATGACTTGCTACACATACACTCTTGGAATTGGTGAAAAACACAGTATTCCAAGAATATCAGCCCGGAGCTGCCAAGTTGCTTCTCAATGGAGCCTGCAATCACTGAGGTGTGAGATAATTGTCTTTCCCTAATCAGATCATCACTGCCACCCAAGCTGTTCCAACACCCAAGGCAGAAGAGAGGCGGGGAGGGAATCAGAACCATATTCTCTAGCCTCAGCTGGGGTTTCCCTGGATGTGAGGCGTCAGAGAGAGACCCCAGTGGTGGTTCACATTTCCAAAGTTTTGGTCCAAATTCATTTTTCATCTCACAACCGTTCTGGATGATCCAACACGCGTAAGGGTCTGTTTGGGGTTCTTTTGTGAAACTGTCAAAACCATGACCTCATCTGGAGCCATCTGCTGGCAGGCAGGATTGGCACGGAGCTTGCTTCTGACTCGTGTCACTAGAGCAATCGATTCAAGATGGCCACTCTGGGCACGAGGCTTGCTAAGCAACACCGAAGCAGATAACTGATTGCTCCATCTCTTTCTCAAGTTACCAAACATGTCAGTGTTAAGGCAGCCTCCACCAAAGGCTGCCTGCCAGGCATGGCAAAGGGAAGACATCATCCACTGACCCAGAAACACAAACTCCTACATGGCCTGGAGTGGGGGGGGGCGTCCCCCTCACCCCAATGCCCCTGCCTGGACATTAACTTGCAAAGCAAAAGGAACATGATTTAATCAGAGAAAACTACTGTCTTTGGAGCAGAAAGCATGTGGGTACTATCAACATGTGCACGCCAACAACACAAGATGACCTTGATCTGACGCCGTGCGGCTGAACCCAAGCTCTCCCCATAACAGCAGAGTCCGTGGGAAAGAATCACTCTGGGCATAATTGTCATTCAGTTTGTGATTATCTGAAGAGAATGAACAGGGACATTCTACAAAGGCACAAAGCCCAGAGGTGTTTGGGAATTCTGGCCGGGGTTGCTGAGCACAGCAGTTTTCGTGGTCTCTGCAATTACAGAGCAGGTGTGTTTTTAGGTGCTCAGGAGAAGAAGATTCCTCATTTTTTATTACACGTCCCTCCTCCTTTCATTTCTCTGGGAGAGAAAGAAAGAAGCTTGAGAAATATGTGGAAAAATTATTTTTGACCCAATTTGTTGTTATTGCCAATTTGCTTCCCGAAGTGGCTAATTGGGCAAGCCCAGCAGAACATTCCAGTTTCTTCTGGGGAGCCAGTTTCAGAGCAATTCTGTGCCCTCCCTCTGCTGAGAGCCGAGATGGTGCCACTTTCCTCAGATGTCCTATTGTTTGTGATATCATAACAATGACCTGCACTGGGGCCGGGCGCGGGGTGAGCCTCTTCTCCCGTGTTAAAACCAGCGACTAGACATTTCTCACAAATCTGAGCTGTTACAGACTGCTCAGGCATGCGTTAAGTCTGGTGTGAGCCCATAATTGTAGCCAAACGAGGTATAATTACTTGAAACTTGGGTCAAGTGGGTAGTGGTAATTTGCAAGATGGTCACCATGACATTATCAACACAGAGCAGAATAAAAGCAGGGTAGCATCAATATCCGTAGGATGCAGTAAGGAAAAAGCTGTGAGGCGCAAGAGGGTCTCAAAAGAGATAAGGAGGGAGGAGAAAGAAGATTCTCTCTGCCTGGAGGTGTCACTCCTAAACTGCCAGTGTCACTGATAGCCTGTGCCCAGATCCCTTCAGTAGGGGTGAGTTTTGCATAATCTCCTTTCAGCCTGGACCAGGCCCCCATGTGCAAAGAAGACCTTCTAGTAACAAGAAGAACATATATGGCAGGGGTGGGAGGGGATTGGAAAAGAACATACCTTAGCAATATTACTTCTTGACTTCTCCCACCCCTTGCCCCCTAGAATTAACTACACGTGTTGTCAATGGGGTCTATGATGCGACATCAAGAAATGTTCATTCCCTTTTTTTTAGATTTTATTTATTTATTTGAGAGAAAGTGAGAGCCAGAGAGATCACAGAGGGAGAGCGAGAGGGAGAAACAGACTCACTACTGAGCAGAGAGCCTGATGCGGGGTTCGATCCCAGGACCCTGAGATCATGACCTGAGCCAAAGGCAGATGCTTAACTGACTGAGCCACCCAGGAGTCCCGAAATGCTCATTCCTAAAGGAAGGCTGCTCATCCAACCCCAATAAAACACAATTGAGCACAAACACCTCTTCTATCTTTACAAAGCCCAAACTGGGCCACATATCTGTGAACACATTTGACATTTCGTAAAGGATATTTTAGCTCATACCCACCCAAGAATAATGCCAGAGAAGAGAAACAGCTTACTGCCAAATGAGTCACGTATACGACTCTTAGGCCTTCTTTCTTTACTTTCTCTACATCAAAAGTCAGAAGTGGCTGTTCTTTGGACTGTTGTCATTAAGACAGCCTTGTAACTTAAAATACCAAATATTTTACGAAACTACCAAAAATAGCAATTTTTACACCCAGGAATCCACTCTAGCTTTATGATATGGAGATTTTTATGACACACTTTAAAAATCACATTTAAAAAAAAAATCACATTTTACTCATGCTTTTGTTTAATAAATCTCATAGCCAAATGCAATAAAGCAATGATATGGCCCAATAATTAATACAAAGCACTGAAATTCATGATTTGAAACAAACACAAATGCAAATTTTAGTGCATTTAGCTAAATCACAAGTACATATTGAAGGTCTATATCATCTTATTATCTTACATGATGATTGTTAATATTCACTATCAAAGTGACTGCATCTTATGTTTAAACATCCATAATAATAATTATTATTAGTTGGTACTGGTTTTAAAATCCAGCCAAAGTAATTTCGGGCAAGGCAATGAATGCAAAGATTTTTGTCTTCTACAGGACTGAGAACATGATGGAGCTCTGGTCATTCTTTTGGGGAAATGTGGCAACAGGGTCATACCTACCACCAGCCCCGCTGAGCTTCCTAATCCACTTAGCAAGGGGGGCAGAGCTTTCCAAGGACATGGTTCAGATCTGAGGTAGCAGTGGGTCCGCTCCTTGATCAGAGCTGGGTGCCCTGAGCATCCCATTTGCTGGAGGTGGGTCCAGGCTGACATTTGGCCGTTCTACGAGAGCAGGGATCCTCAACTGTCAGGGCACTGGAACCCCCAAATTTGAGGTAAGAAACACCAAACTAGGTGAGGAGCAATAGACCATCTACTTGAGCCTATGCCCACTGTCACCCCAAATTAAGCTGTAACCTTCCACTAGGACTTAACAGGTCTCTGGGAAACAAATTGCACTGGGTGATTAAAAAAAACAAAACAAAACCAGAAGACTGGAAAATATGATGCAAATTTGCAGTAAGTGTTTATGCGGTCAGAGAGGTCTTGGTTGACATCTGTGTACCTGCTCCTCCAAGGCCTGCCACCATCTAACACAAGTTCCTTCAAGTGCTGATCGCTCCAAGGAGACCAGAATGGAGCACTCCGCTGGACGGGCTCTGGAGACAGAATATCATTCTCAGTCTCCCACTCACTGAGCTGCTGGCAAATTTCCTTACCTCCCCACATCCCGGTTTTCTCATCTGCAAAATGAGCTTTGGTGAGGATCAGTGCAAGATGATGAGCTGTTTGCAGCCCCAGGGACTTTTCCTCCCACCCTTGCTTCTTCGAGAAAGCTGCTTATGCTGGTTTCCACCATGGCGGCATGCTCCAGCCATGGTTGAGCGTAAATATGCACTCCTGGGAGGGATGAGTCCCTGCTCACACTTCCTCAAACGTGCTGTGTGTTTCTTTCATTGTGATGATCCCATCCTACATCGTCCAGTTTGTTTGTGAACTTACTGTCAATTCCCACTGCCCCACAACTCTGCCATATACACACACATGCAACTTCTAAGAAAGCTGGGATCTTGCTGACTTTATTTATTGCCTTATTCTTAGAACCTCAAACTAGGCTTGGCACAGAGCAGGAGCTCAATGAACATCTGTTATTGAATGAATAAATGCATGTAAAGTCCTTGACCAGTATTAGGCCTTCAAAAAATATAGGCCAGATAAATGAATAAAAGGAACTTGAGAAGTTTCTAGTCCAATTACACATATTTGGAGGATCCCTGAATTCACTCGATCTCATGCTTTCCATGTTATCTGCCCGATATTAAATGAAGGTCCTTGAAGGCAGGACCCCCCTCATTACTGGACGTGGGCAGAGGAGGCAGAGGAGAGCTCCAAGGCCCTCATGCCAAACACGCAGGAGTCCAAATTCTGGCTCTGCAGTGTGACCTTGGGCCAGTCATCTACCCTGGTTCTTCTTCTGAAAAGACAGAGTAAATGACACAGCGTCCTTGGGCTCCTATGAGGATTAGTAGAGAGAAAGCCAAGTTTTCAGCAGGATTGGCTACAGAATTTCCAAGGCCTAGTGAAAAGTGAAACTGTGGGACTCGCTCAAAGTTGCTAAGAACTTCAACTTGGCGACAGTAGAGCGTTACACCCAGCGCAGGGCCTTTCTAAGCACGAAGCCCGGTGGGACTACACAGGTCGTGCCCAGGCTGATGTCTGGCAAGTAGTAGAGCTCCAGCAAATGGGTGTCTTTTTTTTTTTTTTCCTTCCCTTCTCATTAAAAATCTGATGTAATGAAATGAGACAGATTGTTAACTACTGGCAGAACAAAGGGATCCTGAGCAGCACAACTTCTGCTAATGCTAACCATTCAGGCTAATTATCCAGTTTGTGAATTATTCAGATACCTTCGTTGTCTTTCTTCTTGTTCTTTGAGTCATGTCACTGCTAACTGAGAATTCAAAAATAAACTGTTCCCTCCCCGCAGTTTTCTCTTGTACCCTGATAAATGACCATTGGGGGAAAAAAAGAGTTTGAAACCACAGGCTCACATATTTGGACTAAAAAGCCTGTGATATTTATCCCTGATGTACTCACTTATTCAATATGCATTTATTGGTTGCCTTCAATAGGCAGGAAAAATGGACAGTTCCTAAGATAAGGACCTGGAATTCATTTGGACCTTGGTGGTTGCAAGAGACAGAAACCCCATCAGTTAGTTTAAGCAAAGGAGGAATTTATTGGTTTACTTGACTAGGAAGTCCTGCAGTCCAGCTCAGGTGTAGTGGGATCCAGGAGTACAAATATTATCAGTCCTACCTGATGACCATGGACAAAGGTAGGATGCCAAGATTAGCAAGAAGTGGTCATGTATCCACATCTGCAGTCATGGAGAGGCAGGATATCACAACCAACAATTGCCCAGATCTACACAGGATGGGAAAGCAAATGCCTAATGGAAAGAGGGATACTGAACACCATAGGACAACAGGTGCCCACTTTTGGTTTTAAGGGGGAAATTTTTGAGACTGGGATCCAATAAAGAGAATATTTCTAAAGTTTTCCAAATTCCTTCTCAACAAACATTTCAGGAAAGAAAAAAAAAAGCCATATTCTGAGATACTATGAAAATATGTATGACTTTTAAAATAAAACCTTTTCTTCCCTGATATTCTAGACACAGAGACTGTCTTCATGATCCCAAACATCTGGAACAGAAACAGAAAACACATAGGCAATCACCTCCCTGTTTCTAAGTCTGCAGATGTCTGGTGTCAGTCATTGCTGTGGTCGGCGCGAGCCCCTCAGACAGCCGACTCGGAATCACTTTCCACAACCGGGTTCAGATAGTCCTTTTCTGAGAAGAGAGATAACTTATCTTGTGTTGGTTCTTACAGAGCTGAGTTAGCCCTACCCGACTTGGAGAGCCAGGGCTAAGGGGTAAAAATGAATACAGGAAAATTTTAATGTAACAACATTTCTAAAGCTAACCCCGGGAATGTGTTCCCTTTCTCTACCTGATTCTATTGTAGAAGGAAGGACGTATTAAAAAGAAAAAGTCATGTACCTCCTCTCTGGCTGGGTGATGAAAAAGTTGCTTAAATAGATGTTGTGATGGGGAGAACACATGTGAGGGGTTAAGTGCTAGTCTCAGTTCTACCCCGGAGCCTTGCACAAATCACCTCACCTGTCCAGGCTCTCCGCGCTCCTTATAAAGCACAGGTGTTGGACGGGATGATCTTTCCAGCTTATTCTAACTCCACCAGGATTATAATGAGTGAGTGGTTACAGAAGCACGGACACTAACGCTTCTTATTTTTACAACACTTTATAGTTTATAAAGCATTTTCGAGCATGGCTCATTTGATCCCCACAGGAAGTCTGTGAGCAGTAGGCTTAGTCAGACCTGGTCCCTCCATGGAATGGCAGTGTGACTCATGTGAGGACACGTGGATGATAGGTGGCAGAGATGCCCCTAAACCAGGTCTTCCCACGCGACAGGCTCTCTCCTTCATCCGTGCTATGAAATAGATCTCCAAACTTCACAAGTGGGCTCAAGTGTCAGTGTGTGATTAAAATGATCCTTGAGTATACCTTGACAGATTTCAGGTGCCATACAACAGGCCATCAAGCCTCCTAGTCGTTCATTGAGTTCTGAATAAAGTGGATCTGGATTTAAGGCTAAATGATGACTTGATGCTCCATAGTCACTCCCATGTAAAAGTCACCCAGCGACTGCAGAGCTGGGACAGAGAAAGTACAGGATGAGCCAGGAATATCTCGTGGTGCCAGAAAATAAGGGAGTGTTCAAAACATGATAAGGGCTTGTTGATGGAACAGAGGAGCCAAGCCAGAGACGTTCCTAATGGCTTAAGCTGGAACAGCTTGAGCCACAAAATAAATAAGGATAACACTTATATAAGGATTATAACTCACTGAACAGAATAGATATCCCGAGTCCACACTGACTAATTTTTATTAATTAATTAATTCAGGAGAAAAGACTGGTCTTCCTTAGACTAAAATCCCAATTAATAAATGTAGAAGGACAAAAAGAAACAGAAAAATCCGTGGTAATAATAGGCCAACTCCATTATAATTGTTATTGCAGGTAAGACACTATGGATGCTAAAATTAGAGGGTGGAAGTTACAGAAACAGAACCCACCTGGTCTCATAAGATCTCCCCCAAGGTATTTATTAACTAGGAGAGAAAAGATAGTAGAGAAAGCTAGCAGACCACACCTTCACCAAGAGATCAAGGTAAACGTCACCAGTAACAAGGTACATCAACATCAGGAACCCCACTATAGGATGCTCTGAGGAGAAAGCGTCACTTCCGTGGGATTCCTACCAAATATGCACAACCTCATTCCAATCATGGAAAACTTCAGCTACGCCCTGATTGAGGGCTAAGCTGGGGAATAGCTGACGAGTAATCTTCAGAAGTGTCAAGGTTGTGAAGACAAAAGGCTGAGGAACTGTCTCAGCTTGGAGGAGCCCAAGGAGAAAGAATACATAAGTGCAATGTGGGGTCCTGGGCATTAGTGGGAAACTCAGCAAGATTCAAACATGGTGTTTTGCTTAGTTAATAGTATAGGATCAACAATTAATCTCCTGGTTCTGATCATTATACTACAGTTCTATAACATGCTGATGTTACATTAGAAGAAACTGGGTGAGGGATATATTGAAACTCACTGTTACGATTTTTACAACTTTTCTGAAAGTTCCAAATGAGTTCAAATCCTTGTTTTAGATATCCTATCAGCCATTCTGACAGTTCTCTGAGCTCCTCAAAAAGTTAACTTGCCTGAGTAACTGGCTCTCCTCTATCCTGGCTCTCTCTCCAAAGGCTGTCTCTCTAGAGAGTGAGATCCATGGGAGCCCCGCACCACATCTTGACCTTGTCAATTCATTGACAATCCAGCTACTGGAAACCATCCTGTGTTCTGGACCACTCATCAATGGCGAATACTGCTAAACTTAATGCCTCTTGGGAGCCCCTGTAAGCTCTGTCTTTATAGACTGCAGAAGGAGTGAGCTCATCAGTCCCAGAGATATTTAATCACAAAAGTATCTTCTTAATTTTGATCACATTCATCCTGATTCTTTTCACACAATTTCCAGAGCACAGCAACCCAAATTCTGCTAGGATAAAATCTGTCCTAAGTTCCTGCCTCCAACTCTGTCCACCCAGCAATTTCTTTGCCATCGGGGTCTGTTCCCATCCTTCATGGGTGGAGAGCACATGTTATAGCTTAACGTTTTCCACATCTTTTTTGGTTGTTGGTTTTCTTAAAAACACACAAATCTAAATCCGTTATGCATTTCCTGAGGGTGTGAACTGGCAGCAAATTTCTGCTCTAAGCCACATTCACCACTGACAATTTTATGACACTCTTCAATGGCACACAAAGCCACATAGCTACAGAGCTGAGTGCCACCGCCTAGAAAGGAAGCAACCTCCCGAAGTTGGTGAGTTTTATTTTGGAAACTAGACTTACGTTCTCCTCACAAGCCACCGCTCTCTGCTGTTACTGGGGACTCGAGGGGCACAAGAAGGGCCCTCCCTGAATTTCCACCTGCATCAAACCTGGAGCAGCGAACCAGCCAGTAGCTGATGGACTCCCTTTGTCTGAGTTTGGGGGTTAGCTTTAGGAGAAGTATAAGACTTGGTCCCTAGATGCAAGGATCTTATAGTCTGGTATCAATTTTAATTGCTGCCTTTAAATAGTTAAGTCCTATCCAAGAAGAACTTAGCATATAATATTCAGGGCAGCTGGAATCCAGGAAAGGAGAGCTAAATGGTCAGGAAACTTCCATCAGGAGGGGAATTTCATCCATTCACACAATAAATATTTATGTTCCTTTTCTGTGCCAGGCCCTGTTCTAAGTGCTGGGGTCTCAATAGCAAACAGATAAAGACAAAAACTAATAAATAAACGAGTTCATTTCAGATAGTAGGAAACAAATGAAGGAAAATTAAATTTAAAAAATCAAGATTGGTGGAATGTATTCAGTTGATCTGCAGACTTCAGTGTGGAACGTCCAGCCAGGCAAACCCAATGTCACAGCAATTTTCATTCAGGCTTTTGGAGCTCATTCTTTGGACCCCAAATCTCAAATTGATTTAAAGTTTTTGCCCTCTGTAGATGCTATGTTTCCACCCTATACAGAAACAGGATTTGCACCCAATAAGATTCAAACAGATCTCATCTCTGGCAGTTTTCTTTTAAATTCCAAGAATCAAGGGCCAAGGTAACTTTTTGCCATCATTTCTAGAAAGAAGAAACTGTGCCAAAGAGGAAAAATGCCATTTTTTGTGGACCATAGCCCTATCATCACTTCCTTGGCCAAGTGCATCTAAGTCCATTCATTCGACAGGCAATGGTATTGACTGAACATCTAGGACAGTGCCTGAACACAGTAGGTATTCAATAAATGTTGGTCAAACTAAGTTGTCACCTAGAGTTTTGGTCTTAACTGCACTTAAAATAATACAGGATATGAAAATGTGATGAGGATGTTTCTTTTACATAACTTTTATACATTTATGGATCAATCCATTAATGTGACAAAGAGCTTTAAAAATAGAAAGTATAACCCAGAGGCAAGGACTCACATTATTATTATTCATGGAAGTTGTAAGATAGTACCTAGCCACCAAGAGCTAATGAAAGTGTCCAATGAATGGAAAATGACCCAAGGACACCCAATGAAAGCCATGCTATAGTTTACAGTATCAATTAATGTCCTTAAGAATAATCATTAAGGCAAGCCCTATGAATAAAAAGAAATTGCTGCACCTTTATGGCTTAGTTAGAAAGTCCTCCCTCACTAACTGCACTCCCCTAGCAGCCTGTAATGGTGCGAGACATTTATCATTAGTGAATCCACCTTTGAGGCGAAGGGACTGCATCCTTCGGGTATATGACGATAGTTAGCAAAGTGGGCCTGATGAGCCATGGAAATAACAAACTATTTCACCCAGTGCCCAGAGCTTCCTCCCCAAGGCTTCCCGGTTTAGGAAAAGGTACTTCTATACTCCCGGTTGCTCATGCCAAAAACCTTCTTTTATTCCTCCTGTTTTCTACAAAATACATCTCAACCATATATTGCTTTCCATCTCACTGCTACAACCCTGCTCCTCTCCACCATACTATCTAGTCTGAGCCAATCATGTTGGTCATTTCCCCTTGCCAGGAATCGATTAGCCATGAATGTGTGATGCAATTATGTTCAATGATATAGGAGAGAAAACCTGCTGAGAGCTTCTGGGAAAGGTTTGCACACTCCTAAGAAGAGACATTTAGGAAGAGATGGCCTTTGATTCAACTGGACTTCATCCTTTCTAGATGTGACACTTAGAATCCAAACAGCCGTCTGGTCCACATAAGAGAAATTAGCCTGGGGACAAAGCCAACACTCCAAGACAGGCAGAACAGGGACACAAAGAGTGAAGGTCCTGATGATATTGATGAGCCTCTGCATTAACTCACCAGAGAGCCACCGTATGCCTGAGCTACTTAAAAGATGAGATAATACATATCATTATTGTTTAAGTCACTTTGGGTTGAGAATTTCAGATACTTGTAGCCAAAGGCATTCTGAATAATTCAGCCTGGCATGCCTCATCTCCTCTCCTTTAGGCCAACTCCAAACCATCCTTCATGCAGCAACCAGAGTGATCCTTTCAAAAGAATAAACCCAATTATGTAATTACCCTGCACAAAACTCTTCCACCAAGCTCTATCGGTTATCTATTGCTGCATAACCAACTACTCCGCCCCAAACTAAGGAGCTTACAAGAACAAACATTTCTTATCTCATAATTTCTGTGGATCAAGAATTCAAGAGTGGCTTAGCTAGGAGCTTTGGCTTAGTCTCTCATCAGGTTGCGGTCAACATGTTGGCTGGAACTTGACCAGGGCTAGAGAATCAGCTTTCAAAATGGTGCACTCAACATGTGCCAGTGGGAGGTCTCAGCCATGTGTATCTTCTTAGTAGGGCTGCTAGAGTATCTTCAGAATATAGCAGCTGACTTCTGCCAAAGCAAGTGATCCAAGAGCAAACAAGGAGGATGCCACAGTGTGTTTTTCTCTCCTAATTTTGAACATCACACGTTGTCACTTCCAGCACATTCTAGTTATTAAGCATAGACTGCACTTAACAGGAAGAGAATTAGGATCTGCCTTTTGAAAGGATGAGTACCAAAGAATTTGTGTGGGCAAATCTTAAAATTACCCCCACAGGCTTTGCATGATCTGACCCATGCCTACCTTTCTGACCTCACATCTTGTTGCTTTTCCCTCGGATAAGCCATGCTCTAGGCCCACTGGCTCCCCTCGAATTCAACACATCAAGCAGTTTCCCTCCTCTAGCTATTTGCACATTGCATTCCCTCTGCTTGCAACACTCTCCTCAATTCCTCACCTGTCTGAACACTTCTTCATCTCTACATCTCAGCTTCAATGTCACTTCTCCAGAAAGGCCTGCCCCAACTGCCCACACTAAGTAAATCCCCCTGTATCACAGCTTCCCACATTGTCCCTCCTGCCATTTGTGACAGTTTTAACTGCTTAAGTTATTTATGTTGTTACTTTTTGAAGATGCAAGGGGAGAGACAATGATTTTACCCACCATAGTATCTCAAGAGTCTAGAAAAGTATGTAGTGCAGAAGAGGCTCTCCACACATCTTTGTTCAGTGAGTGGATGAACAAACAAATGCATCATCCTTGGACACACACAGAAAATGTGCCAGTTGCAAACCGGTTGAATCATACAAATTCATGATGTGCCACCTTTGGGGAAAACACTGAACATAAGTAGAATTGGGAAGTTAAAACTGCTGCAAGATGGTTGGATTCTGAAGCAGAAAAGCAGAGCCAGGCTAGTAAAAGGTAGGAAGTGGGTTTCACACCCCCGGGGTGTAGTGCTCTGGACAGAAGACACAGAGGCACCCAGTGGAGACGGTTTATTCGCATGGCTTGGGTGCTCACCTGCCCCACTCTGCCTCTTCTTCAGTCCTGTTTTTCCACCTTCCCTGAGAGACCACAACTCCCAGCAACACAGCAAGGGTAGGGGTGTAAATGGACAAGTGGTGGCACTCAGCCACCATGGGGCTACGAGATCAAAGGTCAAGAAGGGCAGGATTTGGAGGGCTTGAGGGAACAGCGTATTCTAGAGGGCAGCCTTTCACGAGGTAATTTTGGCAAGAAACGTTCTGCAGACTTCTTCAAATGATCAAGGGCTCCATTATCCTCCAGGCCTCAGAGGTGCTGAGATTTCTCCCTGTTCCCACGATGCTACACAAGGAAAAAGCCTGGCAGATGCAGGAATCTGGCAAGAAGCAGGGAACATCCTTGACCTCCTCTGCTTAAAACCTGAAGGGGGATTTTCTCTGCCCTGAGGCCACACAAGGACCAAGGGGGGCCATACTCCCAGCTTATCGGCAAACACCAGACTGGGGGAGATTACTTTCCATTCCAGGATGGACAAAGAGTCAAAAGGCAGCATGGAATTCAGAAAAGATTTCTCAGTCACAGTGTGTAGAGGAAAGCCTACATTTAAAAGGATTTTTTTTTTTAATAGAAGAAATTTTATGTTCTGAGTCAAATTGAAGGCACCAGATCTCCAGGAGTTCTCCCCTTAAGCTCCATGCTGGGCACTAAACATGGGTCAAATGGTAACTCCAAACCCGAAGATGTGTCAGTGAGAAATATGATAAGCATGATGGACTAAGCAGCCCCTCCTTCATCATAAGGTCAACACTCAATAAATACACACTCTCTGCATCTTCATCTTTGCTTGTAGCCCTTATTCCAAACCATTTCCCCTCATAGCACCACCCCTCCGCCTTCCCAAGCGGTCACCCCTGCCTCGGTAAAGAATAATAATAACTAGACAAAGGTGCACTAGTAGGTCACATCCAACCTTTGTCTCTGAGGGTCTGAGAGGGTCAGTAATTCAAGCAGGTGTGGGAGCAAGCAGGGAAACAGTTCATTTGAATATTCCAGTTCAAAAATAGGATGTCCATACCCATGTAAACAAGGAACTGATAGGGAAATAAGGCACCATCTTTGGGAGAAATGGGATCTTAAGACTGGAACCTGGGTCTCCAGTCTCCCCACCCACCCATTTACCCAAACACAGGGCTGGGACGGGTTCTGAGGGCTTGAAGTTGTGCTGAGCCTGCTGGTCAAAGTTAACAGTTCCCAGCCATAAGGGTTGGACAGTGGCAGGGACAGGATGCGCAAGAAGGTAATGGAAACACCCGAGGGATTGGCTCTCAGTCCTCAGTTAACCACTGCTAGGATGACTCTCCTCTGCTCAAAGCTGCTAAGTGCCATGCCTTCAGAGGACAGGCTCCTAGCCTAGCACACGGCCATCTGACCTGAACTACCTCTCTCCCTGGTCCAACCTCCAGATAGAGAAGGACGAGAACAAAGCTTCATTCCAACTGAGGCACAAGGGGATGATTAGGGAACAGAGAACTCTTTTGATAGAACCATAATTCATGTTAGGATTAGACTGGCGATCAGGATTGTGTCAAGTTTGGAGGGTTTTCAGAACTTGGCAGGGAGCTGAGTGTGTAGATGGCAGGAGAAAGTATTCAGGGGTTGGAAGACAGACATGGGATAGAGACCAAAAAATAAAGGCTGGAACAAGTTTTTGTTCTCAGAAGGGAGTTGGAGAAGGTTCTAGAGCAGAACAAATGGTCAGGTCTGAGGTGTCCATGTTGAAGGTGGGGCAGGGGCTGTTGGATTCTGCCCAGGCATCATGCAGCTTCATGAATTACGACCTTATCACATGCTCCAAAGACCAGATTTCTCAAACCCAGTTCTTAGGGGATAAAAATCAGAGTACCGTTCTGTGGTGGAAACATGAGTACTTTCCTGAAGCAGCAGCATAATATTATAATCAAATAGCATCCATTTTTTCAATCCAAAATATATCCTGCCAGTTTCTTTTACTAACCTCAGAAGTATTTCGTATGAAGTCAAAACGATCTGTATCCCTATTTTTTACAGTGATCATTCTTTTTGTTTTGTTTTGTTGTTTTGTTTTCTTTGTTTGGTTTTGTTTTGTTTTTCTTTTTTTTTTTAGAGAGGGAGGGTGGGGAGGGGCAGAGAGAGAATCCTAAACAGGCTCCACGCCCAGGCTTAGCTCAGAGCCTGACATGGGGCTCAATCTCATGACCCTGAGATCATGACCTGAGCCGAAACCAAGAGTCAGGCGCTTAACCGACTGAGCCACCCAGGCGCCCCTATAGTCATCATTCTTAAATGAAAAAGAATAATTCGTCATTTTTAATGAACTGTTATTGGCTCCCTTTTATTATTCCATGTATAAAAGATTGTGTGGTTACAGGGTCTGAGCTTCAGAAGTGCAACTCTAGACAGAAATCTGCTTCCAAAAAGTAGAAATGGCAAACAGCATCTGAATGTATTCTGGTGTGCTGGCTACTCTGCACTAGATCTTCCAAAAAGATCCAAATGTTCGAGAATATGTGTGGTTGAGCGAGATGGGGAGTTTTCTGACCCAGCATCATGCTTGAGATTCGTGCGCTTTCCACCACTGTGGGTGTAATGGTCGCTGTCACGTTCTGTCTCAGTTTCTAGACTCCGGGCTTCACAGAACTCATTTCCTTAGAGGTCTTTGCCTATAATTAGAGCAAGCTCTACCCGGTGACAGTGGGTGGTGGCACTTTAGACAGGCCCTGTGGTGGGGAGGTCAGGCACTGCAGGCCTTTTTAGAGATTGAAATATTTTATCACTCATGTCACCTTTTATGAAAAGATAATAGTGTGGTTACAGGGGAGCTTTTGACAGAATTTGGTACCGCTATGATTAGAGTTTTGGAAATAACCAGATCCAACCCTGCCGATAAGCCCTCTTCCCCAGTGGCTCCCCCTTACTGGTCTCCCTCCTCTTCCATGACCCTCCTGTGGGCCCCATCCCAACCAGCACCCTCCTATTGCCCCCAGACATCCTCTCCCAAAGGCCCTGCCACGGGCCCATTGCCCTGCCCCATCAGACTCCCTGGTCATTTCTCTGGTCAAGCTCCCTCCATCTCCTTTCATCGGTCCCCCTCCCATGGGACCTCCCATCTCCTTCTCCATCAGCTGTCCTCCTTGTGGGGTTACTGAGTGACCTATTTGTTTAGGAGAAAGAGGGTGCAGAACCTCTTCATTATATGCAGCGACTCCCCACCACGAAGAATCTGGACAAGATGATCTGGAACAGGCAGCTGAGGGGGAGCCCAGGTGGAGCTCCTCCCCTCCATCCCCCCACCCCTGGAAACTCGTCTTATGGGGAAAAAACAGGGGGAAAGATCTAGAGATCAGATATTGGTTTAACTTCTCGACCCAGCTGCCCAGATGAAGGAAATCAAAAGAAAGGAATCTGCATATCCCTTCTGCGTCTTACACAGATGTACCTGTGATTCTCACTCAGCCAGAGGCGTGAGCAGCGGCAGGCCAGGGCAAGAGAGGATGCGGACGATTCCCTATCCTCCCGTAACCTGGAAGATTCGAGCATGTCAGCCCTGAAGCAAATTCTTGTTTTTCCAAGTTGTCCCCTTATTTTTGCATGTAAGTTAAAGTACTGTTTCTCAAACTTCCCAGAGAGTACCAATGCCCATGTGCTCTAGGAACGCTGACAGGAAAGGACAGAATCTGGGATTTAAACTGTATTTTTAGCAAATGTGGCAGGTAATTTGCAGAAACCTTTGAAAACAGAGTGACCCTTGGTCACAATTTAGTACCTACTTTACTAATCCTTGCCTGCTGCTCATCTGGACTAGTAAGCTAGTAACTGCTTAATCTGACCCTGACTTTATGTCCAAGCCTGATTAAAACTCCCCATCAGACCCGCTTTCCCAGATCCCTTCCTTTGATGGGAAGAAAAGCCGTCAGGAGATGGTTTGTTAATAATAAGATTATGTAAAGGTTCTGGGTTGCTTCTATTTTCACCTTTTATGAAACTCAAGTCAATAAATATTTGGGTGCCTAGAGCCACAATGTCTCTCTACCTTTGGGGCCAGTGAGCATTCATGGGGAGGAACTCTGCCCCTCCAGAGTCTCTGGCTCACTTTTCTTCCCATCTTGCAGGAAGCAAGAGCCTCGCAGCAATCAGAACTGGTTTAGATGCGTCCCCTATCGCACTGTATATGGGAACGAGGCACTGGCCTTTGCCGAGTCTCGGCCTCTAGATATGTAAAATGGGAGAGAAGCACCTGCCTTACCTTTTCTCGGTGTGTGTCTATGACCCTGCTAGAGGAGGCTGTTTCCGGTTACTCCAAAGATAAACTTTCCGGGCAAACTTCTGCAGGAGCTTGTATTCCTACCAGGACAGCTCTAAAACAATGCAAGCAGCACGTGTAAATGGCTCTCAATGAGATCGGAATTGAAGTACCAAGGCCAAAGAAAAATGAGCGCTGCGTCTGCGGGCTGGAAGTTATTTCATCAGCTCCGTAACAAATGAGTGCAGAAGGAAGAAGACGTTCTTGGGTTCTCAACCATCCCCTCCCGGTGTGAGTTTTCAGCCTGGGCAGGTGGGACTAGGCTATTTTCAAAATCATCCAAATCACAGAACAAGAAAAAAAAAATAATCAAACTATTTTTTTTTAAGTTGCCCCAAGAAGGCAGCACTTTTTCAGACTGACGATTGCTGAGACTCAGGCAAACGACAGAAATCCAGGAGGCTGCCGAGACATGATGCTCTGCGGGCGACCCTTGCTCGGGGCCCAGCTGGCCCACGAAGGAAGTCGCACATCTAGCAATGCCTCACGGCGACAGCCAACCTTCTCTTTGGCTGTCTGTTTTCCCCTGGCCGCACCCTCTTTTCTCCGGGCTCGCCCTCACTCCCTGGAACTAAGGCTTCTGCTCCGTGACTTCTAACGCCATAACTCGGAGGTGCCCTCAGATCCCCTCGTCTGCAGCAATTCACTGGACCCTCCCCCGACCCGGATGGATGGGACCCCCACCTTCCCACCTTCCCCCTGGAGGTCAGGGCTGCCATTGCCTTGAGAAGTCCTCACTGGGGATGCACGGGCCCTCCCCCAACCACCGGGATGGGGAGTCAGACGGGTTCAACACCCAGCAACTCCTTTGGCTTCAGACACCAATTTTGGAAAGTTCCTTATTGCAGGGAAACCCCTCACTTTAATACCCGTGTGGACCCTGCCCCTCTCAGTACCCGCCACCTGTCAAAGGAGAGTATTTGTTCCTCGTCTATTTGTCTTTTCACCCCAGTTTGGTGTGTGGCCTTTTCCTTGTTATTAAATAACCAGGCTATGTGTTTATTTTGCTCTGACCGAAGAGTGTTACACACATAACAAAACAATAAAAGCACCAAAGAGCACCTGTTACCTGTTCTGCTCAACTGTGCTTAACTATATTGCCCACATATTTCAAGGAATGATAATCTCACCCAGATACAGCAGCATCTGGCTCTTGATGTAGATCTCCCCGGACAGATCCTTCTCGGGGGCTCTCCTAGAACTAACCTCGTTTGTCATTGCCATGAAACTGTCTATACATCCTTCTCTGTTCCCCTGCAGTTGATGCCTTCCCCGGTGTATTTTATGAGAAACAACAGTGCTCAAAAGTCTTATGGAATAGGCCAGGTGGACACCCTAACCTCCGTTTGGCAGAAAAGAACAACACAACTCATTCTAAACTCTAATGGTTAGAAAGTGGATCTCGGGGGAAAGTGGGTGTTATTCCTTAGGCCAACGTGCTTCCTATCACACCACGTCGCCCTAGTGGCCAGACCCGTGGAAGATCTCTGGGGCAGGTGCCTGCCTTGGCCTCAGAGCTATAGCAAAGAAGGACCTGCATTCTATGCTGAGAAGACGCTGAATGGGACAGTCACCGCAGAAGAGTTGGAGGGAGGACAGGGACAGTCAAGGTGCCCCAGGATCTGCATGGGGTCAGACATGCCAGGACCAAGTGGTCTGATTTATAGGTGACTTGTCCCCGAGATGGCATGGGGACCAATCCCAGAACTAACCCCGGGTGAATGGAGTTATTGTAAAACCATACTTTTAAAAGGAAGGCAGACAACATAGATGACACAGACCGGAGTTCCCACTCCAACAGAAAAACTGGCTCAAGACCACGATACCCCTCTCCCAAAAGAGAATTTGTCAGAAGGGAGGCAGGCAAGATGATGGTGTAAAGATGCTGATGCGGCCTCAAACTTCACATGATTTTAATGAATGCACACTACTGGGTAGATACCCAGCTTCTGTCTTAAAGAAAGAATAAACTTACAAACTGGGGGACTTGGGGGACTGTCTTCTGACAAAATTAAGTTTTAAATACTTCTCCCAATTCCCATCATGTTTCCCTGGCTAAACAGATAGTAGTAACGAACTGAGGTCCAGAAGTTCTGCAACATAATCCTTTATTGGGTCAAAAAATGACCTTTGGCTAGCTCTACTGCGAAGCACCCAAAAATATAACTAGAAAAATCCAAAAGTAATAAACGGGAGAATTCCACCGGGATTACATCACTGTCCTGTCCCCGAGGTCACCAAGCCTTTGTCAGGAAGGAGGGGCCCACTGAGAACCCATCCCAGCAGGCATGGAAGCACCAGGTGACTCCACCTGCTGTGGGAGTCAGAGAAGAGCGATCGCCTCCTTCTTACGGTGCTTTGCTACGTTTCAGCAAATAGCACTAGAACATAAATTAAAAGGAGGTGGGCCTGGAAAATGCTTCTGATACTTGTGCATTCCCCTCTCCAGCCCACCCCAGGAAAGGGCATCTCCAGAACAGACCACAGTGGCTGGCGTCACTGGAGGGAGTCCTTGAGAACTCTACATGGCGTCCCTATCCGTGTTATCCAGGAACACTCCGGACACGGTCCGTTCCACTGAAAGGTCACAGGTCCTGTGTGAGCCTGCCTCTCTGAGCAATGCTGGCTGGGGCTGAGGAGCAGCATGTTCCCACAACCCCACATCAGCCTCCCAGCTGTCAGCTCACTGAGGCTGAGCAGGTGGGAGCCCGTGTGAACCTCCTGATTGGGATTCTTGGATAATAGCTATGGGGGACACTCCTGCTCCGATGTACCTTCCATTGCTTCTTTTCAAACAGAACAATAACCTCAGCGTATGAGTCACCTGATCTCCCTGCAGTCGTGTTAAATGCAGGGTTTTGCCCAAGTTCCAGGCTGGATTCCATCTTCATTGACCACAGATGTGTGGGTGCCAGCAAATAGACAAGGGATAAATTTGCCCACAGTCACCCTGCCAACCACTCCTCGCTACTAATCCTTGACAAAGTACAACTAGGGAAGCTCAAGTAACAGAACTCAAAGGAAGAAAAAAACAACGGGCACGCAGGGCAAGCTTCTCCTCCTCTCCTGTGTTCTGCCTACCCCTGGGCACAGTGCTTTCATGAGCTCTCTGACTGTGTCTGGTCTTCCCATCTCAGGGCCATTTGGGACATCTTCCTCTGACCGGGACCTATTCACTAGAGCACGAGTTGACATATATTTTCTATAAAGAGCCAGATAGTATATATTTTCAGCTTTCCAGGTCGTATAGTCTCTCTTGCAACAACTCAAGTCGGCCATTGGAGAGCAAAAGCAACCATAGACGATGTGCAAATAAATGGGAGGGCTGTGTTCTAATAAAACTTTATTTATAAAAATAGTCACTAGGCCAGAGAAGCCCATGGGCTATAGTTTGCCAACCCCAATGCTAGACTATGACCTCCTTCTTTATCAAAGCCTGCCTGCCCCATGTCCCAGTTGCTGTGATTTGCTTCCTAAGCCCCTGATAACATGATGATCTTCTTACTTTCTTGGGGGGGGGGGGCGCCTCACTTTGTCTCCCCTTCCAGGTGCCACAGGTACATTTACTAAGTCCTTCTGATTGTGTGGTACATCTCAAAGAAGAGGCTCCCATATTGGTGGTTCTAGGCATGTTTAGAGAAACAAGGGGGGCTGAGAGCAGAGATGCTCAGTCCCATCTTGGCCTGATCTAGTCTCAGTTGTAGGTCATGGTCCACATGAGTACTCTGCATCCCATCTTCCCCTGTGCCTCCCTTTGACAAATGAAAATGTCACACTCTCTTGGGGTGCCTGGGTGGCTCAGTCAAAGCATCTGCCTTCAGCTCAGGTTGTGGTCCCTGAGTCGGGTTGTGGTCCCTGTAGGATTGAGTCCCACCTTGGGCTCCCTGCTCAGTGGAGAGTCTGTTCTCCCTTTGCCTCTCCCCCCTGCTCGTGTTCTCACTCAAATAAATAAAATCTTTAAAAAAGAAAATGTCACACTCTCTTAATGCTTTTTGAGATTAAAACTACATCAAACATCTGACCAACAGGTGTAATCACTGCTCTGTATTCAAACAACACACACCCTGCCCACTCCCACCACTACCCTAACCACGCCAGACCCTGACAGGACCCTCTAGGAAGAGAGGCCCCCCCCAATCCCTCCCTTGAGATCACTGTTCTAGGTAGTTGAGATGCTATTCACAGGATTCCAGAGACTTAAATACAGAATTTTAGGATGGGAAGGAATCAAGAATGTACAGAGTAGAATACCACTCTCCCACTCCCATCCATTTTAGAAATTTATAGACCTTCTTTTTTTAAGACCTCTGCAGGTCAAAAGGTTCAAAATGGGGAGCAATGATTGTCTAGAACAATGCAATGCCTGCTTGCACTTGGGGCAACTTTCGGCACTAACACGATATCTTTGCACACCAAAGTGGAAAATGGCAGTTAGTGTTCTGGATAATGCAAACAACAGCTGTCCCTGTGGTTTTGGAGCTGTGGTTCACTTCTTAATCAAAAGGCATTCGGCCTACAGGAAAGGGGTCCTATAAATCACAGGAAGTTTCAAGAAGTCAACAAAAGGATTCCAGGCGGGAGGCAGCCAGAAAGAGAGAAATCTGATCTTAGTCTGTTTTATTAAGTTAACATTTTTCTACCGGCATTTGTCTTCTCCCCTCTAAAATTCCTCAACTGACTTTAAGGATAAAGAAGCAAATCTATCGTTGGCAAACACCTAGAGTGGGTGGGCCATGATTCTACTTTTCCCTCAAATATCAGCTTCAAGACAAAATATAATAACTCCAAATTAGCTCCTCCTCATGAGCAATAAATTATACATAAGTTGAAGTTCACAGCCAGAGAACTTGAGACAACCCTGATACAGGCTAAAAAGATCACATCTCAAGTTACAATACGAAAGCCTGGTCTGGCTTTTTACTCAATATTATGGTTGGTTTAATGGCGGGACATGTTCAGAGACTACCTCCTAGTGTTTTAGGAAACATTTTGCACTATCCTCATGGACATTGCAGTCACACAAAAGTTTCCTTCCTTCCTTGGAAGAAAGTAGGCTGATTGCGGGGGGCGGGGGGCAGTTAATACCAACCATTTGCACTTCTTGCATCCATGAAAATATACGGACGCCATTACTTCTGAGCTTCCTTTTGATTATTCCTAGAGCAGGAGAACCCCCCAGCCCCATGCACATGCATTTTGGCAGTGCTTAGAAACACGCAAGACTCCTCTCCCTTTGAGGAATACTCTACACAACAGCTACAAGGGGGCTTGAGGTGATCAAATATGAGAGACTATTTCTGTAACTCTCTTATTCAACTTGCTTTACTTCATACTTTCCAAGGAGCCAAGTTTGGGAAAGTAGGATTTGACCACTAAGAACTGGCAAATTTTGCCCTGGGAAGACAGTAGGACTAGTTTCATGGCATTTTTCTTTTCGCGGGGCTATCTGGCTTGTTACCTGACTGGCTGGAGGCGAGAACCAGCGATGGTCTGGCAAAGGCAGGTGCCAACACAGGCAAGGCCCTTTGGAGTCACTCTGTAAACAGACTTGATATGTGGGTAAATAATGTGGCCCTGGAGTTGCTCAAGGCCAGCAGATGGTTCCCCTGGGGCTTTACAGTCTGGGAGGTGGCCCATCTGACCTACCAGGAGGGCCACAGGCAGGGGACCACTCCTCTGCTCTCAAGGCTGGCGTGGACTGTGGCTTGTGAGCTGGTTTGAACCTAAATATTAACTTTAAAGGACTCGGGAGTGAGAGAATAATGCAATGATTTTATAATGACCCGCCTAATTCTAAAAAAGGTTTTGAAACCCATAAGCATCAAATTATATGATACGAGAGCAGGAGTTTGCAAACTATGGCCCCAAGAGCCTAATCCTGTTTTAGTAAATAAAGTTTTATTGAAACCCAGCCATACCCATTCATTTGCATATGGCTGCTTTCACTCTGCAAGAGACCATATGGCCCAAAAATCCTGAAATATTTACTACCTGGACCTATACCAAAAAGTTTGCAGACTCCTGTACTAGGAAAAGATAGAGCGATAAAATACTGACAATGATTTATTCCTAGAGGTGGCTGTTATAAATTAATTCACACACTGAAGTAAAAATTAGATTCATCTTAAACAGCCAACAAGGTGGAATGGTTGGGGAAATATGGTCAACATATGGTGGAATAGTATGCAGTCATCAAAAATTACACTTATATTTTTAACAGCATATGGAAAGACTTACAATATTTGTTAAGTGAAAAGTACAGAATACAAAATGCATTACCAATTAATCTCAACTGAGCAAAAAAGTTTTTTTGCAAAGAAAAATTGCCAGATGGGAACAATACACCAAAATGTTAGCATTTGAGAACTGGAAATTTGAATGATTTTTATTTCTTTTTATTATACTTTTAGGGTTTTTAAAAGTCATTCTACAACAAATATTACTTTTATGAGAAGAAAAATTTTATTTTAGAGTAAGAATTAAATAGTTCACAAACTATATATGGTGGTGGGGGAAGTTGTTCTTTGGATAAAATGATCTCCTTGCTGAGCTTCTAGCTGCCAAATTAGAAAGAGACAGAGAGACAGGGAGACAGAGAAAGAGGAGAAGAAGGAGGAGGAAGAGGAGGGGGAGGGAAGAGGTGGGAGAGGAGGAAGGGGAGAAAGAGAGAGACAGAGAGAGAGAAGAAGGGAGGGAGGAAGACAAGGTCATATGATTCTCTGTCTGCTAAAAAGAGCATTTCAGTTTCCAGTGGAGATGAAATATTTTCCTGGCAGAAAGTGTTCAGGGGAATAGTTCCCATGTTCATGAGCAGGGTCTCCAGTGATGAAAGTAAAGGTCCATGGACTGATTTCTACCTGCTTCTCGGACTGGAGATATTCTCATGAAGACCCTTGGGAAGGGTGAGCAAGAGTGGTCCCTCAAAAAATGAGATGCCCCCAAAACATCTTGTAAGTATGGACCAAACATTCATGCAAAATTTTACCTGGAATGCTTAGTAAAACTTACAAGATCAAAAACAATGCTAGTGTCTCCATTTGAATTCACTGCATATTTTTTGCAGTGTTTGTGACTGTAGGGAGCTGCCTAATAACAAAACTGGAGCTAGAAAAGCTGACAGACCAAAGCGCTAACAATCTGTATTGTTTGCTGTTTTTCCCAAAGTAGACATTGAAATGCTAGACGGCCAAGTGATAGATGGTTGCAGACGGTGGCCAGCAGGATGGACACAGCTTTTATTTCCTATTTACTCCTACACAAAGCTTTTGACCAAAGATGCAGAAAAGAAAGTGGATGTTTATTAAATTATACAAAATAACTTCAAACATAAAGGAAAGATGGAGACAAAGAACATAATTTAATCTATAAAAGCCTGTCAACTTCTTTATTCCCTCCATTGTGAAGGCTAAGAAACAGAGTTGTGTTTTCCCGACATCACAAGAAATCCCTTAGAATTATAATCCAAGCCCATTTAGCGAAATTAAATTGAGGAATGAGGCTTGATTACTGTTAAAAGCAGAAAGTAGGACAAACATAGAGACAGTCATATATCAACGACTTTCTAGAGCCTTGGAAGACAGAGTCTTTGAACTCTGAAAAGAACTACCCAGAATGAAAAACAGAAGGAAGATGTGTCGAAAGCATTTAAATCCCTAGTCACACCATCCGTGCTGCTCACTCCCAGAGATCTAACACAAGGAATGAGGTCTCCCTTACCTCTAGCCCACGTGCAGAATAATCTTTTTACCACCAAGTTCAAGCACATCAGTGAGTCTCCTGGTCCCGATTTAGATGAAAAGAGTAGCTCGGAACTCCTATCCAGAGAGTCCATGAATTAGCAATTGACCAAAAAATAACCTTGCTCTAAAATAAAAATATTACTTCTACCTAACCTCTTTTATGCATTGCAAGGAAGTATGCTGATGAAGAAAAAGAGATTTAGAGGCTGTTTTGTTCAAAACTGCAAAGATATATTTGAAATAAAATTGCCTCTCCTTTAGAATGGCACCGTTGACCTTCTAACTGGGGGAAGCCCTGGGTCAGCACTCTGGCTTTATCAGGGACAAAAACTAAGTTGTGTGTGCACAGCAAACATAGTGGTTGGTGGGGGGGGGGGGGGGTGGTTAGTTAGAATTTCTGTTACAAATAAATAAAAATAAAGATGTTTTTATTCATGTCTCTTTTTTCAAAGATTTATTTCAGCAAGAAAGAGGAGAGAGCTCGTGTGCATGAGCGCAGGGGGGAAGGGCAAAGGGAGAGGGAGAGAGAGAATCTGAAGCAGATTCCCCACTGAGCGCAGAGCCCGACTCAGGGCTCCATCTCACGACCCTGAGATCAGACCTGAGCCGAAACCAAGAATCAGGAGCTTAACCAACTGCGCCACCCAGGCGCCCTATTCACGTCTTACATGAGATTGAGAAAACATCAATTTTCGTGTTAATATTATTATCATTACTTAAAGCAACTTTGGGAAGAGCAGGGTGGAGATTATGGCCATCAAACACCACCCCCTACGATGCCACACAAGTTACTCCCATGCAGAGTAGACTAGCTTACTTGAAAATACTGTATTTCATAGTGTAAAATGCTGTTCATTGAAAGATGCACTTTTATTTTATGAGAAGGTAAAAAGAGAGAAAGGGAAGGAAAAGAAAAGAAAGAAGAAAGACAATTTGAGTGGTTCTAAACACTACTGATCATCAGATGCATCATGATTTCAAAAATAAGAGGTAGGGGAAAAATGTATATTAGAATTGATGAAATATGTCAAGTTTTTCAAATGACTGAGTTACCCATCCATCGCCAATTCCTTTAGAAAATTTGTGAGTTGGAAATGTGCCTCAGCTCTTTCAGAGCAAGCAAGGGCTACTTACTTACTAGCAACTCCTTCCTACAGCTATACAAAAGAAGAATGGTAATCTGTTACCTAGGTTGGTTGGAGATGAAATGGGTACTTGGGTAAACAATCTGGTTAATAAAGAGTTACATTTATCATGTCAAGGGTATATTTTTAAAACAACTGAAACATAGTATCATGTGTTTAATATTAAGATGATATTAAGGCCTATTTACTCTGATGATGTATTTAGTGCCTCAAGGTCATAATTATGAACATTATTGTCCACTGCACAATGGCAAGGGGAATAAATAATTATTAAATAATATAGGATTATATATTGCTAAATATATAATTACATATATAATTATGTAAAATAATTACATATTATTAAATATATAATATTAAATAATAAATAATTTCATTAGCAGATAATTTAGGGACTTCTCTACTTCTAAAACGTTCTCATCAGAAAAGACAAGTTGCCAAAATTGGTGGAACCAGGACCGATTCAGCTCACTAATCTGTTGCCAACAGCAGCCCTGAGTTACTCGAAGCGGGAGGCCAGAGCTCCACCCTCCATCAGCCTCGATCACAGAGCCATGGCGCAGGTACTTTTAGCAGTTATTTGTGAGTTCGTAACCCCCATGCTTTTCTAGATCCCCGTGCATTCGCTTTTTCTCCTAGCTATACCACAACATCATGAAGAAAGGGAAGACCTTCCACAGTCATCTAGCCCAGCCTCACCCACTAGAGCATTCCTGAGAAATTACTGCTCAGTCTCATGTCTGGCACAAAGTAAGCCCTCAGTAAACAGCAGTTGAGTAAAGGATCGCATCACGGCTGTATCAGCCCAGAGAAGAGATGGAAGAGCTCGTCTTGACTTCAAAGTCAAGGTCAAAACCTTTATTCCCATTAACACAGCTTATGATTGTGTTTCCTTTAGTTCAGCAGCAGCACACTGTTGGTTCATATGGCATCAACTGAGACCCCGAACAAGATGTGCCCTCATCCCGCATTTGTGGATTTGGTTCTCTGAACCTAAGCAGGGTTTTATCTATGTCTCTCAAGGCAAGAGGTGTTTAGCACTGAGGGGTCCCGGCTGAGCTGCAATGACTAGTTGTCCTCAGAGCACAAAACAAGTTCCTGAGGGCAGGACCTTGGCTATCTAGTCCACTATCATGTTGTCAGTGATGAGAACAGTGCCTGACACACAGTAGATGCTCAGTGACTATTTGCTGAATGAATGAGTCCCATCACATTTTATTTCATTAGATTTGGTCCATCATTCAAGTTGCTCAAGGTTCTTGGGGAGCTTGAATCCAGCATCAGCTATAGTAGGAATCCCTCTAGGTGTCCAACTATCTACACCAGTGAAGGGCAAACTTCAGACCACAGGCCAAGTCCAGCGCATCCCCTTCTTTTGTACAGCCCATGAGCTAAGAGAGCTTTTACATTTTTAGATGGTTGGGAAGGGGAGAATTCAAAGAAGAACAATATTTTATGACAAATGAAATGATATGAAATTCAAATTTTAGCATTTAAAAATAAAGTTTTGGTTTGTTTGTTTGTTTGTTTAAAGATTTTATTTATTTATTTGACAGAGAGAGACACAGCGAGAGAGGGAACACAAGCAGGGGGAGTGGGAGAAGGAGAAGCAGGCTTCCCGCAGAACAGGGAGCCCGATGAGGGGCTCTATCCCAGGACCCTGGGATCATGACCTGAGCCGAAGGCAGACGCTCAACAACTGAGCCACCAAGGCGCCCCTAAAAATAAAGTTTTATTGGAACATAGCCATGCTCATTTGTTTACATGTTATCTGTGGCTGCTTCTAAACTGTAACAACACAGTTGAGCAGTTGCAACCAAGGCCCATAGAGCCTGAACATTTAATATATTTACTATATGGCCCTTTATAGAATAAGTTTGAGTCCCCCTAGTCTGCACATGCCATTAATGTTCTCTTCTTGACCATCATCTAAAATGTTACACAGAGCGAAGGCAAGGACTGAAGTCTGAACTGTATGCATACCCTGGAGACCTCTCTCCAGCAGGGTTCAACCCACTAATACCATTCTTTGGGTATTCATCAACCCAGTATGGCTCAAGCACTCTGCTGCCATTTTTCTATCATGTCCCCAAAGGCTCCATGGGAGGTTGTTGAAACCCAGAAGGTAGAGATGATGATGGGTTTGAAAATTTCCTGAGTGTTGCAGCCCTCATTCTAACCACTCTCCAACATAGGGCATAGAGCTGGGAGCCATTCACTAATGGGCCATTGAAGTATATGAGAGCAGAAGACAATCATGTGTGAGACTGCAAATCAATTCCAATAGTCAATTCAACTGAACAATGTGAATTCCTGCCCTGGACTCAGTGGTGGGCTTGACCTTGGAAGATGGGGTCTGCAATGAGGGGACTAGTCTCTCTGCCTTCTGCATGGGCTCACCAGCCAGCCTCTCTCATATTCTACTTGCTCTCTCTTTATACATGGGATGCCTCCAAAGTCTCAACCTATTAAAAGAACTATTTCTGAGGCTCAATGACTTGACAAATTAGCTTTTGCCTTAAATAACAAATCCCCTTTGAATTTCAGGGACAAGGGGGGGGGACCATCTCTACTGAACTACAGAGAGAAGATAAATTGATATTCTGAATCAATTATCTTTTATTTTTCTCAAATAATGTTATCATTTGGTTTTCATAAAGTTCTGGCCATTGCCTTCTGGAAAAATACACAGAGCCAACAAGAAAAAGAGAGGAAATGATTAAAAAGAATTTTCTCTCAACACTACTAATTCACTGAAATCCCTTCAAAGGTCTGAGCAATGGCGCCCGAGAAGCTCAGGTCCTGATTCTCTCTGATTGCCTCTGCCTGTACGTTCATCCTGTGGTAACTGCTGACTTGACAGCAATGAGGTGCTGGAGCTGTCTGCAGGTGAGGCTTCATTCTGGATGGCAAAGGTCCAAAGGAGAAGAAAGCCTGGGAAGACATCCCATAACACCCATTTGCACTGGAGGTAGATTTGCCCAGGAAGAAACCACAGAATGCTAAAGTGGCACTTGTTGTCAAATGTTGCTCAGACCACAGAACTGAAAGAGGGAGAAAGAGCCAGTGGAAATTATGAAGCCGAGGTGGGCAGCATTTCATTTCTGGAGAAGTGAAAGTGGGTAAGAACTGCTGAACATTGGCACCGACAGGAGACCTGCCTCCCCCAGGAAGCCCTCCCAGGTACCTCCACATCTCACAGATCACCCCCTTGGCAAATCTCCCATTGCACTTACCTCCTGCAACAGTTATTTTCATCCTTAACAGAAGGCCACTATGACTTGTGAGCTAAGTCTTGGCTACTCCCTAGAGTGTTAAGTGGCTGGAGTTACTACACATAATGTTTTAGCTTCCTCGGAGCACCTGAACACACATAGTAAGTACACAATATTTATCAAAAGAATGGGAACAATGAGAAAACGGCCACTTTTTTCCTTCACTAAATCTGAAGTGGGCATTTTCTAAAAGGGAGGCGCCCTCTGAAGAAGACAGACTTAACTCCTGCCCTTCTCGCTCCTGTTAGACAGCTTTAAAAATGCTGTCAATTTAAAGTGGAGCTCGTCTTTCTGATGACTGTAGAAGTGATTGGCAGCTGTAGACCTCGTGGGCCACGGTGATATTCACCTTGCAGAGGAAAGGGCCATGCTGATTCAAGCAACGGAGCTGGCCTCCGCCTATAAATGATATCAGTGCCCAGACCACTTGCATATGGCAGAACTGAGACAGAGGTGCATTCTTCAGCCATGATGCCATCTCTTCCTGCAACCAGTGACTTCACTGTGGTAACAGCAGCATTTCTAGATGCCAGGAGGCTTTCCCTCAAATGAATATTTAAGTAACATTTTAATCTTCCTTTTTCTGTCTTAACATAAACTAGTAGTAAGATCATGATTTTACATTAAGACATTCCAGAAGTGATTTTGCATCATAACAGATACTGAAAAAATTATAAAGATAGCCATATCATGTTCTATGTTAATGAATATTGCTTTATTTCTCTTACTTTGGGTTGCTTGGAGATTATAGTGTATGTTTACCAAAATTTAAAAATAGTAAAAGCTTTCCAGCTATGATGGAATAGCTTATAGTAGATCTCAGCAAGTGCAAAGTTGGATGAAATACAAAAACCATCTGTATAAAGGCATCAGAGGACTTCCAAAGCATCCAGGACTTGAGAAGGCACATCCCAGAAAGAAGGGAAGTTCATTGAGATGAGCTCAAATTTCAGCACACCTCCTGTCTCCTTGGAGCATTTGCCAATTTTTGGCATAGAGAAAGAAGCTGAGAAGCAAAGAGGAAAGAAGCTACTAAGAGGTAGAAAAACCAGCAGAGTTTAGGCAATCTCATAATCTGGAGAGACAGAACTTGGAGTTCAGGATCAGCAAGGCGACCAGGTTTGGGGGACAAGATCCTGGGATACAGCAAGGTGCAGAAGGCTGAACCCAACACTCAGTGATTTCTTCTAGGGGCACTTTCTGGTCAAATTGCACAGAAAAAGAAACTAAGAAGCCAAGCAGAAAGGCGCTTAAAAGCAGAACAGAATTTTTAGCTATCTCAAATTGATGGAAAGGCAAAAAATTGAGTTCTAGACCCACCAATGAGTAAGGGCTCTAGGAGACACTTCAGACATTCATTTGGAAACCCCAGAGGTTAATATCCTGGGAATAGGAGCAAACTAGGGGAGGACCAAGCCTTGTAAAGACTCCAAACCAGGCTTGGGTCGCTTATTCCCTGATTGAACTGAAATAATCTGCCTCTCTGCTGCAAACTCATTCTCCCTGGAGGACAATAACATAACGCAATGCTTCTGCAAAGTTCACATCAAAATAGAACTACTCTGCATAACAATTTTAAATTAACTGATAACACCAAAAAAAAATAAAAACCACAACAAAAAATTCACAATAAAACACTACAGTTAACCAAGATATTAGAGTTATCAGACACAAACTTTACAATAACTGTAATTAATATGTTCACAAAAATAGAAGAGAGCTGGAATGTAAAAAAAGGTAGAAATTCTAGAATGGAAATAAATGGAAATTCTAGAAAAATAAAATAACTGAAACTAAGAACTTAATAGAGGGCTTTAGCAGAGGAGTAGACATAACTGAAGAGAGAATTAGATGACTCAGAAATCTAATAGAATGGGTGCTTGGGTGGCTCAGTCAGTTGAGCGTCTGACTCTTGATCTCAGCTCAGGTCTTGATCTCAAGATTGTGAGTTCAAACACCAGGTTAGGCTCCATGCTGGGTGTGGAGCCTGATGAAACAGAAAGAGAAAGAGAAAGAGAAAGAAAAGAGAGAGAGAAAGAGAAAGAAAGAGAGAGAGAAGGAAAGAAAGAAAGAAAGGAAAGAGAGAGAGGGAAGGAGAGAGAGAGAGAAAGAAAGAAAGAGAGAGAGGGAAAGAGAGAGAGAGAGAGGGAGGGAGGGAGATAGCCAAGACCAAAGAATATAGAGAAAGGGGGTTGAAAAGTACAGAAAACAGCAGAAAAGCCATATAGGACATAATGAAAGGTCTACAAATATATGCATTTGGTGTCCCAGAAGGGGAGAAGAGAGGGGATGGGACAGAAGCAATATCTGAAGAGAAAATGGCTGGGAATTTACCAAAACTAAAAAATAACACCAAGCCACAGATTAAACAAACAAACAAACAAAACCCTATGAACCCAAGTAAAACAAAGGCAAAGAAAAATCACATCTGTGCACATTTCAATACAATAGCTAAAACCAAAGACTAACACAACATCTTAAAGCGTACAGGGGAAAAAAAAAAGGCACATTCTCTTTTTTGCTAAACATACATATACTGAATGACCCAGAACTTTCATTTACAGGTATATACACAAAAGAATCATGTATATTCTTTCCACTGACTTAAGCAAGAATATTGGTGGAAGCTCTCTTTGCAACAGCCAAAACAGCAAACAACCCAAACAGCCCATCAGCAACAGAACAAATTATGGTAAGGTCATATAATAGAATACTATACAGCAATAACAATGAAAACTGCTAAGCTTACAACGTAGATGAAATTCACAGATACGACATTAAGCAAAAGAAGGAAGAAACAAGAGTACCTAAACCTAATATATGATACCATTTATATTAAAATTTTTGAAATAGGTAAAACTAATCTGACTTACTAATCTAGAGATCAGAGTAGTGGTTAACTCCAGGCAAACATTTACTGACTTGGAATGGCACAAAAATTGTGTGGGGATGCCGTAAATGGTCTATACCTTGATCTGGGTGGTGTTTACATGGATATATTTACATACACACACACACACACACACACACATATATATATATATATACACATAAAGCTATAAGCTTAAGATATGTGCTCTTTACTGTATATAATTTATACTTCAATAAAAAATGTAAAAACTCAAAACAAAACTGAAGGCAAAATAAAGACATTTCTAGAATAACAAAAATTAAGAAAATTAATCACTCACAGACCTGTATTAAAGAAAATACTAAAGGGAATTGTTTTGGTTTTGCTTTGTTTTTAGACAGAAGAAAAATGATCCCAGATGGAAACCCAGTAATGAAGGAAGAAATGAAGAAAAATGGAAAGGGTCATTTGTGTTAAATGGGTAAACCTAAATAAATATAATAATAATAATAATAATAATAATAATAATCTCTTGAAAAGTAATGTGTAGATTGCCAGGTATCTACTCAATATGGACATTAGTACAATGTCGGATCTAGAGTTCAGAATCATCACTTTAAAGATACTAGCTGGGCTTGAAAAAAGCATGGAAGTTATTAGAGAAACGCTTTCTGGAGAAGTAAAAGAACTAAAATCTAACCAAGTCGAAATCAAAAAGGCTATTAATGAGGTGCAATCAAATATGGGGGCGCTAACTGCTAGGATAAATGAGGCAGGAGAGAGAATCAGTGATATAGAAGACCAAATGATGGAAAATAAAGAAGCTGAGAAAAAGAGAGATAAACAACTACTGGATCACAAGGGCAGAATTCGAGAGATAAGCGATACCATAAGACGAAACAACATTAGAATAATTGGGATCCCAGAAGAAGAAGAAAGAGAGAGAGGGGCAGAAGGTATAATGGAGCAAATTATAGCAGAAAACTTCCCTAATTTGGGGAAAGAAACAGGCATCAAAATCCAGGAAGCACAGAGAACCCCTCTCAAAATCAATAAAAATAGGTCAACACCCCGACATCTAATAGTAAAACTTACGAGTCTCAGAGACAAAGAGAAAATCCTGAAAGCAGCTCGGGAGAAGAGATATGTAACCTACAAGGTAGAAACATTAGATTGGCAACAGACCTATCCACAGAGACCTGGCAGGCCAGAAAGGACTGGCAGGATATCTTCAGAGCACTAAATGAGAAAAATATGCAGCCAAGAATACTATATCCAGCTAGGCTGTCATTGAAAATAGAAGGAGAGATAAAAAGCTTCCAGGACAAACAAAAACTAAAGAAATTTGCAAACACGAAACCAGCCCTACAAGAAATCTTGAAAGGGGTCCTCTAAGCAAAGAGAGAGCCTAAAAGCAACATAGACCAGAAGGGAACACAGACAATATACAGTAACAGTCACCTTACAGGCAATACAATGGCACTAAATTCCTATCTTTCAATAGTTACCCTGAATGTAAATGGGCTAAATGCCCCAATCAAAAGACACAGGCTATCAGATTGGATTGAAAAGTAATGTGTAGAATTAAAATGCATGACAATAGTAAAAAAAAAAATGAGGAAATGGGATTTTAAAATGTTCAAAGATCTTAACATTATCTGGAGGAGAGAAAGTACTAATTTAGACTCTAGTTAAGTCAAGGATGCATGCTGCAATATCTGCATTAGCCACCAAAAGATGAATAAAGAATATACAAGTTATAAGTTAACAAAGAAGGAAACATGGTAAGATTTTTTTTTCAACTTTTAAAAAACACTTAAAATGGGAAAATACAAAGTAAAGATAGATAGAAGTCCAAACACATCAACAATCACATTTATTGTAAATATTCTACATACTTTCATTAAAAATATATATCTTTATATCTAATACATAATACATATTATTTATAAAATCACATATATTCATTATCTTATAAGAAACACAACTTAAATATAAGGACATAGAAAAGTTTATAGTAAATGTTGGGAAAATATACTAAGTATACTATGTAAAAGTCAGCCAAAGAAAGTAGTATATTAATATTACACAAGATGGACCTTAAGATAAGAAACATCATTAAAGAGGGCTATTTCATAGTGATAAAAGTATCAAACCAAAAGGAAGATATAACAATTATAAATCTGTATGCATCTAATAATAAGTCTTCAAATATAAAGCAAAAATCAAGAAACCTACAGGGAGAAATATTCAAACTCATAATCATAGTCGATTCTAATAGAGGCTGTATTTGAGACTTTATTACATCTTTCTCCATACAAGATAGACCAACCAGACAAAACAGCACTGAGAACGTAAGAGACCTTAACAAAGTAATGAACTAACTTGACTATAGATATATAGATATAAATATAGATATAGAAAACATGTATATGTTAGTTGACCTATAGAACACTGAACCCCAAAATTGAATACTTTACTGCAATGAAAAGACATTGCTGCATCACACACATGACAAAATTTCACCACCAGAATGAAGTCATATATTAAGGAAGATCTACAGTATGAATCCTATTATAGAATATTCAGAAGCAGGCAAAATTAACTGATGGCAATAGCAGTCAGGATAATTAAACTTTGGAGGATATACCTGGGATGATGCAAATGGGGGCCTTCTTAGGGATCATTAATATTCTATGTCTTGGTCTAGATACTAGTTATAGTTGTGTTGATTACATGGGTGTCTTCACTTTGTAAAAGTTGATTAAACTACGCACTTATGATTTGTCCATTTTTCTATATATGTTCCACTTCAATAAAAAGTGTGCTAAAAAAACACTCAAAGAAATGTAAAGAAGGTAGCCATCATTCTATGAAATAACAATACTTTTAATCTGTGATAACTGACATGCATTACAAGTTCTCCAACATTTGCATAACAGGCTTTGAGTGACAATGGGTTTTTTAAATTCCTTTAAATTATAATATATATTTTATAGTCCATAACAAGAGTTAAATAATTTATAAGGGTTTTAATTTTTTAATTATACTTTTAAACATTACAGTGAGACTCGGCCTAATGAATTTAGAAGTATTTGTCTGAGGTCTCAAGATACCTCTGTTTTAGAGAGTGCTTCACAAAAGAAATCCAATTGAAAAACTATCTTGGGACATTTGAAGTTTTAATTCACAATAAGTTGTTTTTCCTCCAAGAGAATTTTCCTTAAAAAAATTACCAGAGTAGAGAAACACTTAACCCAAAGGCTTTAATAACTAATACTGAATTTCCAGCCCAAAGGTAAAAGAATAATCTTACCCATTTGAGGTGAAAGTCTGGCCCATACCAACATATACATACATACATGTATACATCATGTGAAATAGGTATATGCACATCATCATCACATTTTTGTAATGTTCAAGCAATTTTTATCAACTTCCCCACACACATAACCCCATCAAAATGGCCACACAAACCAAAGATCAGTAAAGTGTAACAGTTTAGAGACATGACCTTTGGAGCCAGACTGTTCCAATCCCAACATCTCTACTTACAAAGAGAAAGAGATACTTTACGTAAGTTACTTTACTTCTCTGGGCCTCCGTTTCACCATTGTAAATGAGGCTAATACTGCTACTTCTCTTTAAGGGCTGCTGTGATGATTTAATGAGCCGGCCTGTAAAGCCAACCTTAAATCAGGGCTTGATCCATAAAAAGCTCTCACTAAGGGGCAACTACTCTATCACTGTTAGTCCTACAACCAGTCTGGGAACAACAGATTGGTCCAGTATATCAAGTGGAAATAGTTACCAACTAGCGCTACATCATCAGAACGATTACTGGTGTTCAGAATGGCAAATATAAAAAATTATAACCACCTTGTATAATTTTCAAGTTAAAAATGAAATGCTGTTCAGCAGAGCTTTAATGTCCTGTGAATTTTATTGGGTGCAGACTCTTGAGTATTCAGAATCTCTACAGGGTACGTATGGTAATTCAGTTAACCAGACCACTTAGTTCAACAGGACACCAACTGCCAACCATATTGGTTACCAGAGTGTTAATGGCGGAAAGAGAACACGAGACTCTCCTTATTATCTGACACCATGATGACATACATGCCATTCAGGAGTCACAACATGGATTATTTAAAATGTTCTCATTAGGGAACAAAAGAAGTTCTAGATTGCCAGTTAAAGTACGAGAAATATGTCATGTCACTCCCACGACCACAGCCACCATATTATTACATGCCAACCACATTAATTAATACTTGACTCTTAACTAAATGACTCTTCACAAGATTCACCTTTCAAAAATACTCTAAACATATGCCTTTCTTGTCAGATATTATCTACTGCCAACAACTTTTTACATTTCTTTTTCAATGCTTCCTAGTTTTTAAAAAAGGCATCGTTTTCTTCTACTTGTTACATTTCCCATTACAGTTGACAATAATTCATTTGTGTCATTAATACCTGCTCTATTCTAGACATGTTAACTACCTGGTCTCCTCTCATTATGTTGAACTATCAAATTATTAAATCCTAGAAATGGGCAATTATTTTTGAGATGAAGTTGAACCATCTGAATTCGGTTGTTTTACACATATGAGTTCACTGACCATGTAAATCTCAGGCTATAGTTTGTGAGCTTGGAAGGTAACTGTCTTTTCCTAATTCTGAACTATTTTTATATGTTTTATAGGCAAGTAAAATCTCCTATTTTATAGTTATAAATTGCTCCATTCAATAAAGATATGTAGTTATTTTAATAGTCATAGCCTAAAAATACAAGTTTTTGATTAAGGCAGTCTGGGCATTAATACAATGTCTCTATCCATTGCTATTTAGAGTTTTATTAAGCTGTGACTCAAAGGAAGAGAAATGTGGGACCATGAACTAAAAGATTTAATTAAACTGACATGGAAAAAGAATTTTTTTATTGTTTATTGTGTATTATTGTAATTTCCATTTTACAAAAAAAACCAAGGCACTGAGGTTGAGACATAGAACCAGGGAGTAGCAGAGTAGTCAAAATCTGAACCAAGGCAGTCTGACCTCAGCACTCACACTTTTAGCCAACATGCTCTCCTGGGCAAACAAACATAACAAAATGATTACAAATTGTGGTAAAAGCTGTGAAGAAAACAATAGGGTGAATAAAGTCAAGTTGTAATAGTTACTATTAGTGCGGCTGTTGGATCACTGGGTAGGGAGTCGACTCTAGAAGCAGTGGTCAGGAAAGGCATTTGTCACCTGAAAGATGGTGCAGGTGCAGCTGTGTGATGAGTAAGAGGAAGAACATTCCAAGAAGAGGGGCAGCATGTGCAAAGTTCCTACAGCCAGTGTGACTGCAGCACAAAAGGGGTGAAGTGGTGCAAGGAGGTTGAGGAGGCAGGCCAAAGCCCAATGATGCATGTGGCCTTGAAGCCCTTATTAAGGAGAAGCCTGTCTTGTATGTATCCCCAATACCTGGCACCTAGAAGGTGCTCAGGAAAAGATGGAAGAATCCTTAAGTTAAGCTACCATTAAACTGTTTAAAGGCTGAATCATTTAGGGTGGGGGCTGGGGACTAGACAAGAGGACCAGAGCGATTTAAAACCAGACAGCCAGTTGGCTTTGATTAGCCCACACATCTGCAAGGAGCCATCCTCATGTGAACCGGGATCAACACTGACAGTCAGTCGCATACTCAACATCTGGTTTCCTTCCAGCTCAAAACAGGAACTTTCCATTGCCGCTGGTCACTAGAATCCTTTCTAGTCCCCAAAGGACCTCAGCAAACCAGGCACGCTAATTGGATCAAGTCAGGAATCAAGGTTCCAATTAGACCAAGCTGCTCTTCCTCGTGACAGCTCCAAACAGACATGTCCAAGAAGTGTTTAGCCCTAGGCCAAGTACCCATGGGACAACATTTCCTTATTGTGCAGAAGCCAGTCCAGGGTCCAGTTGGATTTTCCTTCAGATACATGCAGGGATTGCTATGCCGAAGCCTCCCAGGCCTGATGATATCGTTCATGGTCTCGATCACCACCCCCAGGCCAAAACCAACTGCCTGGGGCCTTCAGATATCTTCCTGAGGGCAGCGACCATAAGCCAGCCTTTGGCCAAGTCCTACCACACATTCTTGACCTTAAATGTGAATGATCCTCTTTATTGTGGTTTTGTGACTTGGATCTTTCTTCCCCCTCCACCAGGATCCCTCAAAGTGCCTGAAACATTCCAGATCCAGGCAAAGAAGCACTTTGTGGACCCAGCCCAGTCTGGCATAATGCGACCCCCACACAGAGCCACCCCAACTCTTTCTGACCATCTCCCCACTTGTCATCTCCAACATCTCATTGCAACATGTGGGTGGCAACTCTGGGGTTTCCCCAACGGCTCTGTGAGGGTAACTCAACACCTTCTTTCAGTGCCGTGTTTTCTCAGAGTCACCAAAACGAAGGGAGTGGGGACTTCTGAGGCCAGTGTCCTGATTTCTGAGACTTGTCTTTGAATCGGATTGTTCACTGCTGTAGTACTGACGTAGTAAACAAACTTACATAAGCAATCACGGAGCACGCGGAAGGTCTTTCAGCACACCCTGGAATGGTCTCCCAGAGGGGCTGTTGAAAGGGCCCGAGAGAACCGAGGGCCCGTCCAGGGGCTGGGGGTGTCCCCGGGGTGACGTCAGGCCAGCGCTGCAGGGTACAAGGCATCGTGGTCACTGGTAGTTTTGGCCTAGCCTCAGGAAAGTAGGCTCAGAACGATTCCCTTTCCCATCCACTCAACCCATTTAAATACACTCTGGTGCCACAATAATTTTTGTGTTTTTTTAGCAACTTGGTTGCACGTAGATTCTCATTCAGCCCCTGCCTTCCTCCAACTGCCTCCTATTTTTGTTCGCAAGACTGAGCTGCTGAAAGATTTGTAGAGCAATTTCTATATGTTATTTTAAACTGGTTCAGCAGGAAAAAAATCCTTTATTGTGCCTTTATTGTTCTCGGGAATTAGGTAAATTGGTCTTAGAAACAGGCTTCGGCACCAAAAAGAAATTTCAGAGCTTCTTTAAAAATGCAGTTCTGACATAGAGAATTTATTGCTTTGATTAAAGCAAGCGGAGTCTTGTTGGCTTTGCTGTGGTCTTTCCTTCTAACAAGAAAGGGCAAAGAATGCTCAGGGTATGTTGTAGCGTTCCTTATTGATTTCTGTAATTGATGGCTGAGAATCTCATTTCATCGCTAGGTACTTTAACTCCCGCTTTTTAAAATACGGATCATTGGCTTCCTTGTGTTGAGAAAATGTTGCCCTCTTTACTACAATGAAGGCACATTCCTGGTCCCCTAAAAACCCTTAATGACTTAATAGCATTTAAAACACACCCTACTGAGTCTTTAATTATATCAAGCTACTGTAGTAGCGAAATTAACTAAATTGTACTCCTGCAGGAATGACCTAGGTGACAAGTGGGGTGAGTCTCAAACATCTGGCCAGCTTTTCCAGCAATTTATGATGGATGGAGGTTTATTAATAAAAAACAGCTGAATGGTGGGGGACTTGCTTTTTATGTGTACTTTGTGTCCTGGATGTATAACAACACCTGATCCCTCCTCCTCGTGATTACATAAGGGAGGATTTTTTTCCCCCCTTGGTAAACTTCAGATTTACAAATAAAATTTATTTGGCCTCCTTTAAAAATTTATCTACATAGGGCTTTAACTGGCTAATAAGCCCCATGCTGGTGCAATTAGTAACCAGTTCTAAGGACCCTTTCTACAAAATGTGGCAAGACAATTTTTAATTCAGGTTTCCCTCCCTAGTGTGTTTCTGTAAGTGACCGAAGCCCACAGAAAAACATTAAGTCGCTAAGAATATATTTAATATATATTAAAAATAATATATATTTAAAGGAAAAAATCATGGTGGGCATTTGAATATGGAAATATAATAATTAGGCATAGAAGAGTTTTTTATATCAAATAAGATCATGTATGGGATGTAGACTAGCATAAGCTGCTTGGAATATAATAAATTTAACAAACATGGAATATATTAATCAAAGAAATCATCAAGTACAGGATTACCTATGTTGTCTGGAGTTTTTAAAAGACACAAAGATTGTAAGTCCAGTGATATTGGGGGGAGGGGTGTTTTTTTCTCCTAATTTTGTCAGAGAGAGAGTAGTTCTCATTTACTTAAATACCCAAAAGCCAAATTGCTCATGCAATGGCATTTCCTTTAACATAGGTCTTAACAACCACTCACATAAATATGTCTACAACCAATAACTTCATGCAGCAAATAAGAAGAATGGAGAAGAAACACTGATGTCTAGCACAGGAAAGCTGGTGGTCTCCAGTGAAGCCCAGACCCTTCAATTATCTCAGGATGACTGCAGTTAAATGCCTTTGTGTGGCTGCCCCTAAGCCCAAACACAGAAACAAGTGCAAACTGCTCGAGCTCATTGCCATCCATATAAGGTGTAGTCCAAATACCTCCGCTCTTGCCAACACAGCAACAGAACATTCAGTTTGGATCCTCGTATGCGAAATAAAAAGGGCCGTTAAAGTAACTAATTATACAGATAATCCAGCTTTTTAAAAATTCCATTTGCCCCAGCATAAAATTTAGGTGGAATTGCCGGGAAAATTATTTTGATATTTTTGATATTTTATTCCCCTTGTGTCCTAAACACTGTTCACAAGGGTCTGAAGAGCCGGGAACATGCAGGCCCCAGGAATGCCCATGGCTGGCTCTCTTATCTAGAATTTATTTTCTTAAGTCCTCTAACAAGGGTAGCAAGTGTGAACATCTGTCTCAACATATAGTCACAGACTTTATTTTCACTAGGAAACACTTGCCTTCCAAATACTAATGGGTTGAATTCGCTCTTATTTATTTTCTGTCAGCCCATCACATTGCACCACAAGGAGAGAGCATTTTCCAAGCTTGGGGACATGAAGGAACCAGTCAGCTTCTTTTGAATCTGTGACCGTTGGTCACAGATGCTGACTGAGGTAGAGGATAGCCCGCCAGCCACGCCAATGGGTCGCTCTGCTCCTATGGCCCGAGGGGCAGGCAGCGGCTGCTTGCTCCCGCAGGATAAGGAAGACGCTGCGCAAGTCACTTGGGAATGGTCTGGGCGTGCATTTCTCTGGAGGAAGCCAGCAGAACTGTGCCGGGACCGGTGATCGGTTTTGCTAAGTCCACTCACAGGTGATTCTCAGATAGGTGGTCTCCAGACCACACACTGATACACACAAGGCTGCAGAGATGAAAGATGAATTTGCTTTTATTTGTTTACGTCTGTCTCCTCTAGACTGTAAGATCCTCTAGACCACGGGTTGGCAAATCTTTTCCGTAAAGGGCCAGATAGTAAATATTTTAGGCTTTGCGGGCCAAGAGGCCACATGCCCTGCTGCTGTAGCGTGAAAGCAGCCACGGACAACACACAAATGAGTGAGCATGACAGCGTCTGTGGCTCGCGAACAGTCAGTGTGCTGGATCTGGCCCAAGGCTGTAGTTTGCCAACCGTGCTCTAGGGCAGGACCCTGATCTTACTTACTTCACGCCCCACACCCGGCACAGGGCTGGGCAGATGGGCCATGACTGAAAAACACTGAGTGAGTGAGCACATAGTCATAGGTCATGACGCAGGGACACATATGCCTGTAGGGAAGACAGCTGGAAACAACAACAATATAAGAAGAGCTCTAAGAGATTTGTGTACAGTGTTCTGTGGGAATATTGAGGCAGGAGGAATGTCAGAAGTAGGGGTGCCAGATACGGCAAAAAAAAAAAAAAAAATTACAGGACACACAGTTCATTTTGAATGCCAAACAATGACTATATTATTTGGAACATACACTGAAAAATCAGTTGTTGTGTATCTGAAATTCAGATTTAACTAGGCATTCTACATTTTATCTGACAAGGAACCAGGGGACATCCACAGCAGGGATGATATCTGAGCAAAGTTGAACAAGGAAGTGGGAAAGAAGGGCAAGGTGTTCAAAGGACGGGAAGGGAACATGCAACGTGGCACAAAGTTCTGAGAGCCATCCCTTGTCTAAAGACAAAGTGTGGCTACAGAGGGTGAAATAGCTGGAGGTCAGGTTGGAGAGGGGGCTAAGGTCCAACATTAGAGGCTTTGATCCCAGGACAAAGGGTCAGATTCAGTCCTGTAGATGACAGGGAGGAAACTGAGATTTTTAAGCAGAGAAGTGACTGTTTTCAGTGGTTCGTATTTAACGGCACAACTCTTCTCTCCTGGGTTTTGCTAATAGATTAAACCCTGGTCTTACTTTGACCTGGTCTCTCTATTCCAGGCCATGTGGGTTGGATTTTCCTCATTATGAATTCGCTGATTAAAACACACACACTCACACACACATACACTCACATATACTCATACACACTAACCTACACACAATTACTCAAACACATGCAACACACACTGGCAATATAATGCTTTTAACCAAAAAGAAAAAAAATGTTACATCAGAAAGACCACTTTCACCAATCAGAGATAAGGGCTCGGGTTCCATGCAGGAGATTGTGGGCATCTCTGGCACCCTCCTCTGTCTACATTGCTTATGGACATGGCCTGAGGACCACGCCATGGACGGGAGGCTAGAGGCCAGCCCAGGAATGCCTCAGTGTCTCAGTCTGTTTTATGGTTTCTGCTCAATTGGAAGCCTGGCACAGCCCATGTCTTCATGGGTCAGTCACAGAACATGCAATGCAAGAGCTCCTTTGATCACTAACAAGACTGGAGGAGAAACAAAGTCAACCATTGGCTGTCTTCAGTCGGGAGAAAACAGGCCCACTCTGCTGTCACATGATGCTCTTGTCTGGCAGCCTGTTAGGATGAGCTTGGCTGAGAGGAGGACAAGGGGCAGAATCCAAGGAGACAAAGAGCTGCCTTTGTTTGACATTTCTGGTAATGCTGAATCTCCAGGATTTCATGATGAACTAGATGGTGATAGGAGAGCAGAGAAGGAGAGAGATGCATGCTGAACAAATATGAAGTTTCTAGATTAGATTTAGTGATTTCACTGGCACAACCTAGAAAATATAAAAGGAGGCTCAAGTTTGGGGTGGGGACAATTGGAGAAGTTGATTTTGGAAATATTGCTTCTGCAGAGCTTTCTAAGCCAGAGAAGACATTCAGGACATACGTGGCTGGATGTATGTTTCCTGAACTCGGAAGAGAGATGAATTTGGGAGCCATCACTCTAGTGGTGGTGCCAAAAGTCACGTGGATGGATGGGTCAGAGCCCAGAGTGGGGTGAGAACAGAGAGAAGAGAAGGGGCCCACAGTGGTGCTGGAAAGAACCTTGGGATTTATGGGATAACAAGAGAAGAAGGAAAGCAAAAGACACGGAGACAAACAAGACAGACAGACAAAACAAGACAGACAAGGCAGGGGAAAGATGGCAGTTTTGTCCTGGACCTTAGCCAAGGAGAAAGGATGGAGGCAAAGAGCAAGAGCTAGGTTTCTGAGTAAAGCAACCACTGGTGACTGTAGGAAAGCTCCTGTGTGGATGTGGCGGGGACCCAAGACACACTGAGCTGTGCATTTCAGCCCTTTCCTGCTCAGCATGTTGATTAATGCCACAAAAGAGCACACTGCTTCATTTATTCAACAAATACTCATTGAGCACATACTCGGTGCCAGGCACGTCCTAGACAAAAGCATAGGAAAGCAGTGGATGAGATCAAGCTGGAAGGGGCCTAGATTAATTCTGGTGGGGAGGGGTGGGGGGGGAGCCACAACCATCAGCATATTTGATAAATAGAGCTAGGACTAAGTTAGCATATTGGCAAGCCAAACCGATTGTTTTCGTGGCCCAATGAATTAGCGATAGTAAATGCTAACTCAGTCTACTTCCAGGAAACTGCCAGTCTGAATTAGAAGAAAGTCTAATAAGTAATTATTTTTAATGACAAGTAGTTTAATAACTCTCAAGTACTAAAATAATTCATACTTTGCTAACATCGCTGCCACACAGAACTCCTTTAGGAAATGCTTTATGGAAAATACAATCTGATTTGTAACTCATCTATCAATTGGCTAGCAGTAAATTTTGTTTCTGTGCTGCTGAAGCATTTGCTTTTCCATGGATTAAGTATTCTCTCTGTGATGTTGTTTACAGTGTTCATTTGCTTTGTAGGCAAGTATCCGGAAAAGAGCAAGATCTTTAGAGTCACACTGACATGGGTTCAAATCCTAGTTTGGCTGCTTACCAGGGATGTGACTCAAGGGGGATTGCCCCACATTTGAACTTCAGTTTCTTACATGGTGAAATGGGCACAATAATATCTGTCTCAAAGGATTATTAAAATTAAATTCTGTAGTAACTGTCACATAACCCTCACTGAAGGTTCTCATAACCAATGTTAGCTGTTACTGGTCTCAGACACTAAGATAAGCAGCCTCAGCCCTGGGTATCATGGGAGGTCTTTCTAAAGTTCCAAAGACAGCATTCAGTACCCGATGTTTCATTGCCATAAAACTTGGCAACAGATAGCAGCCAAAGAGGATTTTCATCAGTTATTCGAGCCCTGGCTGGACCAGCCTATCTTCCTCCCTCACCCATGGGGAGCCACCTGGAGCATGGATAGCCCAGGTGTAGTAAGTCTGGCCAGGAGTCACAGCCAAGGTCACAGGCAGCCCTCTCCAGAGGGATATACTGAACACTGCCTGAGAAGATGAGGTCAACCCTGCCTCCCTCTGCAGCCAAAGTTCTTCTCCCTTTGAAGGAGTCAGGGGAGGTTCTAGCAGCCAGGTCCCAGAGAGCAATGAGGTAGCCTTGGCCCAGGATCCAAAATCACAGTGACAAGAGAACCACCACCCACAGGCATCACAGGGCCAAACCTGTCTCACCAAAGACATGTTGCATCCTTTCCCGCCTAAGGAAATGGGAAGATTAGGAAGAAAACAGTATAATATACTTTTTGTTGTTTTATAGGAAGGCGGTCAAAATCCTATTGAGCAGGATCTTGGGGCATTCTGGCACCAATTTTTACATTTTTATCTTTCTCATCATCTTAACATATGCACAGGGCATCCAAGATGTGCAGGGGATGGTCCTAGGCTCCATGAGAAAAAGAGAGAGAGAGAAAGATAAGAAGGTCACAACCTCTACCCTCAAAGTATTTTCCATCTAGTTGGGAGATGGGACAAATACATGAAGAGAGCATAACAAAGACCCACAGGCAGTAGATAGACATGAGACCACCATTCCGAGTGTTTATGTTAATCCAGTCTGTCTGGGTAGGGGAGAGGCAGGCTCTAAAATGAAGTGGTCCTCACTCAACCACTGACCCGTGCCTGCCACGTGCTGGGCAGAGGCATGGTCACCGTGACCATGACAGCTCCTGGTAGTTCTGGGTGCTACAGAGAAGAGAACACAAATCCAGGATGTTGCATTCAGAAGCTTCCTGCATTTTGGGGAGTCTGTGGGAAGGTTGGGGTGGGAAGTAGCAGATGGTTACTAATCCAAAGCTGGGAGCACAGTTGAAAATTATCGCGGCTTTGATTGTTTTTAGTCACAAAAGTCATATTTGTTTTTTACTTCAACCAATGACAAAAGAGAACATGAGTTTTGTTTGTTTGTTTGTTTTTTACTTAGTGGAGGTGGCATGGGTTTAAAAAGCCTGGGGAGGGGTGCCTGGCGGGCTCAGTCAGAGGAGCATGAGACTCTTGATTTCGGGGTCATGAGTTCGAGCCCCACAGTGGGTGTAGAGATTACTTAAAATAAATAAATAAACTTTAAAAATAAAATAAAAATAAATAAAAAGGCGGGGGAATTACTGCATTCACTTAGGAACTCTCTGAGGCAGAAAGCAAGTCATGTGACTGTCGGGATACCTGAGTATTCAAAGAATCTCAGTTGCTTGAAGGAACAGACAGGTGAGAAAACGTGATGCACAGATCTCAAGTGTCCTGTCTGTTCTACCCAGAGAAAGGGGCACATGAGGGGAGGGGGTCCTATCTCTGGATTTGCCTCTGAAGATGCGACGTACAAGGAGGAGACAGGAGAGCAGGGGTCCCCTCTGACAAGCCATTCACAGCTTTCCTCCAAGATTTCCATGTGTGCCGAGGCTCAGAGTGTCTCAGAGCTGCGTCATGAAGCCCATGCCTTGACAGGTGACAACAGAGGCATGAGAAAGGCTGTGGGAAGTATCAGCGAGTCAGACTCACACCTGTGTCCTCCAGGGGTGGAGAGATCACCAGCAGCAGCAAGTGGCCCATGCAGAGACGAGCCCAGAACGTGAGGAGGGCAAAGCAGGACTGAACAGAGTGGAATTCTGCTCCTTGCAGATCCTGAGCCTACAAATACAACACTCCTCGATTTTGCGGTGATAGAATTTAAAACAGACTCTTTCTTCCACTTAGGGAGTTGGGCCCTGAGCAAAAACAACATAGACAGTGATCAAAACCCATGTCTAAACACCACTTGAGAAGGGGTTATGCTCAGCACACGCATTCCCAGGACCTGGAGAGCCCCCAGACATCATTGAGTCTGACCAGACAGGCATCCCCCACACTCATTCACAAGTCCTTGGACACTCCCCAGCTCAGCAAAGGCCCCCTGTTGGCTGAACGACGCAAACGGTTGCCAATCTCCGTGCACGTCCCCGCAGGTGTAGGGTTTGGGGCGGCTGGAGTAGAAAGTGCGGGTGGAAGAGCAGCAGGAATTGACATTGGAAAAGCTGCCCGGCGCGGGTGGCGGCCTAAGCCCAGCAGCAGGGCAGTGTGCTCATAGGGGGAGGCAGAGCACCAAGGAGGGGCTCCGTGCAGGACAGAAATGATGACGTTCTGTCCTGCACTGATGGGACAGTGAACGAGAAGCGACCCCCAAACCAACCTGCCTATCGAAATACCTGGGGAACTTGTTAAAAATACAGACTCCAGGCTTCATCGAAGGCTTTGGCCTCTGCATGGCTGGTGGGGCACAGTATGTATTTACATCAATACTAGGGGGTTGCTCCCCACGAAGCTCCCCAGTTCTACGCCCAGAATGAGAAGGATTGGGGTGAAGAGAGAGAGGAGGAGGCTCTCGCAGGTTTGGGGGCAATGCCTCTCCACTGGGACGGCAAAGGCTGAGCCTGGATGCCCTGGTAAGCCCCTTCCCCTTAGTGCTTTATGATCCAAAGCCGTAACCAGCACTGGAGCTCCACGCTGGCTGCAGCGATGGAAAGGAACAGAACAAACTGGAAAGCCCTGAGCGGGTCACGTCTACAAGACTTGGCTATGTTTTCAGTAGATGAAGGGGGCAGGGGTTTTACTCCCAGTCTCCCACCCCTTCTTAGCGAGGAGAGTGACAAAACCATTCAGAGAAATGGAACAGGAAGGGGGCGGCTGGTTGAGGATGAAGATAGTCGGTTTGGAACCCAATACATCTGAGGGCTTTGCAGAGCCTGGCAGCCCAGTGTGGTGGTTACAGCAAAGGCTCTTAACACCGCCTGTGCCCGCATTCACGATTCTGGCTTTGATCCCCACCTCGCTGCGTCACTTAGGGCAATTTTCTTCATTGCTCTATGCCTCAGTTTCCCCATCTATAAAATGGGGATAATGATAGTGATTATTTCCCGACTACTGTGAAAAGAGCTCAAGCATAGGGAGCATTTAGAGCAAGCTTTGGCACGTACTAAGTGTTTTCCTCGTTACCAGACCTGCGGACAGGAATGTCCAGTGGTTGAAGATGTCGATCTGGGTCCCAGGACGTTGGGCAGGACTGGGAATACAGACTTTATTTTCACTTTTTGTATTCAGTCATCTGTCACATTAGGTAGCAACTTGGAGCTAAGTGACATCTGCCAGAGGGACAAGCATGGCTTTCCCTGGATCACCACCGAAATGCATGCAAAGGCAATGGCATTACTCCTACAGTTCAGCCCTAGCCCGAAGCCAACCCAGCACCACCCACTTTGGAAACGGGGCAGACTTTGGCAGCGTAGACAGCAGAAGACCCTGAGTCTAGTCCCACATCTGCCACCAGCTGCTTCTGTGGCCTTCGCTCATCTATTACACTGGGGGTTGTGCTACTCGCGCTCAAACATGTTCTCCGGTCCCTTAATTTTAATTGTTCCAACATCAAAATCATGCATATTTTGAAGGAAGATGAAGGCCCCGGGCTTGACTGCCCCAAAGCTTTGTACAACTTGGATGGGGACGTGACTCTCAGGCAGAGCAGTGGATCATCATAAAAAAGATTAAACATGAACAGAGGGACTGGTAGGTGGGTATCTTCTGATTGGTAGTCAAGATTCCAATCCAAAACATTATAGGACAAAAAGCTAGTTTTTATTCACATTTGGCTGGGGATGGATGGATGGATGGAAGGAAGGAAAGAAGGAAGGAAAGGGGAAAGGGGGGAAGGGAGGGAAGGGGAGGGGAGGACAGGAGAGGAGAGGAGAGGAGAGGAGAGGAGAGAAGAGAAGAGAAGAGAAGAGAAGAGAAGAGAAGAGAAGAGAAG
>NW_022589731.1:17318397-17349945 GCF_004348235.1 Phoca vitulina
AGAGAAGAGAAGAGAAGAGAAGAGAAGAGAAGAGAAGAGAAGAGAAGAGAAGAGAAGAGAGAAAAGAAAAGAAAAGGAACAAGGGCCACCCACTTGGTCTATACCATAGAAAGTGAGTAGCTGCCAAATCTCAGCTGTACTCTGAGCTATGTAGGCACACACCTTTAGGCAGGTTGCAGCATGGGGACCATGATAAAGTCAGCTATAAACCCCTCTTAACTACTAGCCTCCCATGGAACAAAAGCAAAATTGATAGAGTCCCCAAGAGAGTCCTCTCTGATGGTGAATAAAGAATACAGGGGGGATAACTGCAGACATAAGCTCATTCTACAATTTAAAAAGTCGTAATGTACATGTAATGTACAGCATGGTGACTATGATTAACAATAGTGTATTGCATATTTGAGAGTAGCTAAGAGAGTAGCCCTCAAAAGTTCTCATCACAAGAAAAAAAAATTATAACTATGTGAGGTGGTAGATGTTAACTAAATGTATCGTGCCGATCATTTCCATATATATATATATATATATAAAATCATCATGGTGTACATTTAAAACTAATACAATGTTGGATGTCAGTTATATTGCAATAAAACAGGAGAAAAAGTTGTCATCTTTAAAGCTGCTATTTCTTTTATGTTCTCTACTTTCTACAAGAAACTTTTAAAATTGAAATATTCCATGAAACCTGGATGAACCGCAGATCAGCAAACCAGAACACTCAAATCACCGAATTTGTACACCTTCTGCATTTAGTAAGTAGCAATGGTAAGAAAACACTCATAAAGCTTGTGGCTTTAGTGTGTACTTGGCCAAAAGGGTAGTCACATTTCCTTCCCTTTCACTGTCTGCTTAACTTTTTCACAAATAACAAGGGCAAGAAATCAGGGTTGAATTCAAATAGACATGAATTCAACTCCCAGGTACAATCATCAATAGGTTGCAAGAATTAGCCTTAATAATCTAAACTCACCAAAACACTGTAGAAATGCAACGATGTCTGCCCCCTAGGATTATTCTGATAGTGATAATGGAGTTGCATTTTCATTTAGGGTGGGGGGAGTCAGGTTATAAAGTTAGCACATATAATCATATTTTCCTTAAAAACTCACTAAATTGCCCACCACTGTCCAATAGAAATATAATGAGAGCCACATAGGTAATTTTATATTTTCTGTTTGCTGCATTCAAAATGTAAAAAGAAATAGGTGAAATTGATTTCCCGAATATATTTTGCTTAACCTAATATATCCAAAGTATTATTCCAACATGTAATTAATGTAGAAAATTGCTAGTGAGATATTTTACTTTTTTGTACTAAGTCTTGAAAATCCAGTGTGAATTTTCCACCTATTGTACATCTTAACTCAGACTAGCCACATTTTGAGGGCCCTGTAGCCCCCTAAAGTACTGGACAGTACAGCTCTAGACCATCGTTGTGTCTCCTGGGGACAGGCCATCTCCCCATACTCTGACCAGGATTTTCTCCAGTGTTGAAACAGATCCTCATTTCTTCAACTGAGAACCATAGCAAAGTAGGTGGTTTGCACTTTGGGTCCAAGACGGAAAATGACCTTTAAGCATCAGAACCAGTCATTGCTCAAGACATGTCCACTTCCAAAACACGCCTCTCGACACACGGGAGAGACAGACTAGACTCTCTTTTTTTTTTTTTTTTTAAGATTTTTTATTTATTTATTTGACAGAGAGAGACACAGCGAGAGAGGGAACACAAGCAGGGGGAGTGGGAGAGGGAGAAGCAGGCTCCCCACCAAGCAGGGAGCCCGCTGCGGGGCTCGATCCCAGGACCCTGGGATCATGACCTGAGCTGAAGGCAGACACTTAATGACTGAGCCACCCAGGTGCCCCCAGACTAGACTCTCTTTAACCATCTCATACATGCTATAGATCCGGGATCTGATTTTTGGTTTGCTCAGCACATGGAGTTGAAATTACAAGTTAAGTGCATATATATGCCTTTACTTTGTGTGTGGATAAAATTTCAGCCCAGGGGACATTTGTTGAGCTCCTACTACATGGCAGAATCTAGAAAATACAAATGCCTCCACCTGAGTTCAAATTCTAACACAGTTACTTACTAGTGCTGTAACCTTGACAGATCATTTGATTTCTTAAGCCTCAGTTTCCTTATCTGCAAAACAAAGAAAATAAAAGCTCTCCATTCACAGGGTTGTTGTTGAACATTAAATAAGATAATCCTAACAAAGCACGGGGCAGAAAACAGGCTTCACTCAATTTCCTATTCTTCCTGGTGATCAGTGCTGGGTAGCACAATAAATGTTTGCTGATGAGGATGGTGTTAAGGAGGGTTGGCTCACTTTGGGTGTGTTATGGAGATAAAGGCCTCCACCCCACCCAACTACCACCACCTGAAATGACCATGGTGGGCAATCACCCCGTCAGCTTGTGTCATTCTCTGTAGGCCTTGAGTTGAAAAGCAGAGAAGGGAAGTCAGCTAGAACACGAACGCCTTAGTACAGATGTCTTCCCTTCACTTTTCTCCTGCCTAGCGCTGCCCCAAGAATTCGCGGTGTCTGCACGGTGAAGGGGCCTCAGAGGCCTGGGAGTGGGCCACCTTGGGTTGCACACTGTTTTACAGGCTACGTTCAGCCCCCAGATGCTTGGACACTTTGATTCTCAAAAGCTGATGAAAGCGGTTTTGTTCAACTGCAGATGTGGCTGAATAGAAATACATGTCAGCAAGGTTCCAAACAGACTAGAAGTTATGGTGACTTCAGACAACTTTCTAATCTGTTGGTCAGAGTGTTTCCCTTCCAAGAAAGGTGAAGGCTTACAGAATAATTCCTCACCACCAACAATGACAACAACAACAACAAACACTTATTATTTTTAACAATAAAGAAGAGGAAAGTTAACCTGGGGCAAAAGGATTTTATGAAACACTTGACAAAAAAAGGAACAGAATAATTCCAGGCCTGCAGGGACTTGCCACTGGCCCACTGAGCAGTGTGGGGAGAAGCTCCCCAGGCCTCCTGCAGGTAGGGGGCTTGTTTCCCGTTTCCTACTATTCCAATGCTGTCTTTAAGAGGGGTCCCAAGAAATGAGGTGTCAAATAAAGAGGCCTTCTTTTTGTTCTCCTCCCCCCTGGGAAGAGTGGAGCAGGAAACTTCACACCTGGTATTCAGAGCAATCCCTCCAGGTCAGCATTTCTCCACCTGATACTATTGATTTGGGGCAGAATATTTCTTTGTCGTGGGCAGGGGGGGTGCTGTCCTGTGCCGTGTAGAATGTTTAGCAGCATCTCCGGCCTCTACCCACTAAATGCAACAACCACACCACTCCCCTCCAGTGATGACAACCAAAATGTCTCCAGACATTGCCTGTTGTCCCCTCGGGGACAAAACTGTCCCCACTTGAGAACCACTGGTCTAGGGCTGGAGCGGTCTGCCATTCAGCCCAACTTTTGGAGCACAAGGGTCTGGGAGAACCTTCTGCATTCTGAGCCAGGTGGGGAATCACTTAGCTGGACCCTTACTCTCCACTATGTCTTCCCCCCCGCCCCACTTCCAGCAAAAGGACAGGACAATTTAGTAGAGCACTGAAGAATATAAAATGCAGCCTGGCGGTGGGGTTTCTGAGCCGGATTTGGCCTTCCTGGCTTCAAAGATCATGAAACCTCTCATTTGTACTCCACAAAGCAGCAATTTCTCACAAGGGTACGTTCCTTTGACTCTCTTTTAAAAGTCAAGTACAGCTTGGCAACCACAGAGTACAGAAAATATAGGCTTTCTGCAAGAAGCAATTATTCAAAACCCAAAGACTAAAAAAAAAAAAAAAAACGAAATGAGCATGTCGGGTCGCGTCAGTTACAACATGTAAGACAACTGGATTCCTTCATTTCTAAGCAATGGAATGGTCTGGGTTTGTTTTTTCTTGCTGACTTTGTTTCTTCGAGGTAAAATGCAAGCTGTCTAAAACTGTTGACACCGGGTGGCTGACCTTTTAATTTAAAAAACAAGAAGGTCCATGTTTGGTATTTGGGCTTTTGCTTTAAATGTTCACCAATCATTACATCCATAATTAGAACTTGTGCTGGAATGTACCAAAATCTGCCTCCTGGATCATTGACAGGGTCTGTAGAAGCCACAGAAAAACTGAACACTTCAGCAATGGTAAGATTTTTCTGGTCTGGCACGGGAAACTCGGTTCATGGAATATAAAACCTAATTTCCACCCTTCGCATGTAGCATGATTACACAAGTGAGTTGTGTGAGCGTCAAGTCAGAGACTAAGGTTTGTTTGCCAGAAGGAAGCCAAACCTTCAATTCTGTGGTTAATGCCACCTAGGGATATAATTACACAAGCTAATATCATCTTTCTACTGAAGAAGAGGAAAAGAAATCCTCATGGCCAACGTTCATGTGAATGAACCATTTTGGGTTTAATATCAAGGCTAATATCAAATTCCTAAGGTATGCGTGTTCAGACATTTAAGAGCGAAAAATGAAGCATCTGACAGTAACAGTAACATGCTTATCGTAGATCTTCTTCAATTTATCAAATGTCAATTTCAGAAACATTCCCCAAACACTGCCTCCCATGTTATTAAGGGGATTTTGCATAAAATAAACCAATGTTATTATAACCTTCACATACATAGCAGAATCCAGGCAGAGTTCAAACATTTGGTGAACCCATGGTGTCCCTCACTGGGTCTCAAGGAAGGCAGACTCAGAGACTGTTGTTAGAAGGGCCCAAACAGGATATTTATTTAGAAAGCTTGGGGGGTATGGTATTTGCTTTCTGATGCAAAAACTAATTCCTAAAAAGTAAATGGGGCATTTAACATTATAGGAAGCTTCATAAATGGATCACATCGAATCTTTCAGACCACTAATATCCTACTACAACTTTACTGTTACACAAATAAATATGCTTAACAACTGAAGGGAAGACTGTTCTGAATGAACCAATTATTATGAAAAACCATCCTTATTAACACTTCCTTAGTCTGAGCCACTCCTCTCTACCATTTTACTGTCTGACCCTCAATCAGGGTCACGCCCCTCATCCATGCTGACACTAGCATGCCTCAGCATGACCTTGCCCCATCTCCAGGTGTGAGCCACAAAAACATATGGGCAGTTTCTTAAAAAGCTAACCATGGAGTTACTAGATGACTCAGCAATTCTACCCCTAGGCATGTATCCAAGAGAAATGAACACATATATCCCCTCAAGACTTGCACATGCATATTTATAGTAGCACTATTCATAATAGCACCAAAGTGAAAGCAGCACAGATGTCCATCAACTGATGAATATGGATAAATAAAATGTGGCCTCTCTATACAACGGAATATTATTCACCTATAAAGAGGAACAAAGGCCTGACACATGCTACAACATGGCTTAACCTCAGAAACATAACACTGAGGGAAAGAAGACAGTAGCAAAGGGCCACCTAGCGTATGATTCCATTTATCTGAGAGGTCCAAAAATTATTGGGTTCAAGTATAAACAGTTTTCCCCAAATATAAGTAATTCACTCCTCAGACTTAAGTTTAGTACCATGCCTAACACCAATTTTTTAGTTAACTTCTTTAAATACATTACTTCCTTGCATGGAGATGAGACCTGAAACAAATATATCAGACTTCACCAAGCAAAATAGAACACTGATGTCCAATATGAAACTCTATATATTGCAACAAAAAATTAAAAAATAAAAATAAATCTCTTTTTAAAGAGATAATGATGCCATTTTTTTTTTTTGAGATAATGGCACCATTAACTTCTGTCTTCTAAAATGTTTGCTCCAAATTCTTACAACTATTCCTTAAACTTCTCAACCTAGAGCTCATCTTCAATTATGCTGAGAGGCAATGAGATGTCAAGCATTTCAAAGTCTCCCTGAATTATCAAAGAACCAAAAATAAATCCTAAATTGCTTTTTAAGTGTGAAATGTGGTTTTTTTTCACTCTTGGTTGAAAAATGGCTGCAGAGATTGTACTCAGATTTTCCAAGCTATAAATCTCTCTCAAGCTAGGGCTAGGTATGGACATTTTTAGCCTTGAAGAATATTTCTGTCAGAGAGATACGACTGCAGGAATTGGAGTCGTGATGACTGTCTAGGTGTCGCCTTGGCGACCGAGGTCATTGTTGGAAACCAGGGGTGGTAAGGCAAGGTCATAATCAAAGAAACAAACAAAAAAACATAGAAAAGTACAAAAAATCCAATCAAATCCAACAAAAGCAGTATGCATCAAGTGCCATAAAATGTCCTTTGGCTCAGTGATCCTGTTTTTAGGAATTTATACTAAAGAAAAACAAACGACTGCAAGATGATTTATGACAGCACAAGACTTGGAGCAACCTCAACAAGCAACAATAGGGATTAGTTAATTCGATTATTCTACATCCTTTTGATGGAATGTTATGTCTCCATAAAAACCAACTATAAAAGACACGGAAATGTACTTATGACAAAATGTTAATGGGGAAAGGATAAAAATATATGTACACTATGATAATCATGCAAGCAAATGTATGTATATAACAAAGCAATAGAAGGGTCCACGTGAAAGCATAAATCACTGTGCTCACCTCGTGGGCCTAATCATTTATTTTTTCTCCATGCTCCCAAATTGTTGAAATATCATTATACAGTCTTTAAAAAAAATTAAGTCAATCATACGAATTTTATGAGAAACAGTTCCATTAATCAACTTGCACTCTTACTTCCAACGACACTATCACCTGTCCTATTTACTAAAATAACAGCCATCAGAGACGCCCCCCCCCCCCCCCCCCCCCCCCCCCCCCGCCCAGTCACAATGCAGGGAAAGGAAATACGATAGCTTAGCTGCGTCAAAACATGATGCCATTATAAACTTGGCGATGAGAATAATTCTCTGTACACTGAAAGTCAAGGAAGAGGATCCTTCTGCTTTCTGAACTCTACCCATGCACCGCTAATTTTTCTCAAATTTCCGTTCCATCTCTTGGGAGGAAATTGTATGTGAAGGAGATCAAAAGCCCCTTCCCTTGACAATGGAGCCTCATCTGGTAACTAACCCCATCCACCAAACTGACTGGACCTCAGGGGGCATCATCAAGCATTCTCTGAGGAGACAGAGTGCAGGAGAATAAGCAAGGTAGCCTGGTGAGCCCACCACTCAGAATCCTTACACTTTCATCTTACACACAACAAGGAGTCTGCCTGTAATGGCTAAGTTTCTTTGTCAACCTTTCCAGACTATGATACCCAGATATTTGGTTGAACGTTATTCTAGATGTTTCTGTGAAGCTATTTCACAGATTTTTGTATTTGTATTTCAGTGTGATTCACATTTAAATCAGAGGACTTTGAGTAAAGCAGATTACCCTCCACAACACGGTGGGCCTCACCCAATCAGTAGAAGGCGTTAACCCAAAAAAAGACTGTATGAATGTTTTGTAAATATTAGAAATGCCTGTCAAGGCGCCTGGGTGGCTCAGTCATTAAGCGTCTGCCTTTGGCTCAGGTCATGATCTCAGGGTCCTAGGATTGAGCCCCACATCAGGCTCCCTGCTCCATGGAAAGCCTGCTTCTCCCTTTCCCACTCCCCCTGCTTGTGTTCCCTCTCTCGCTGTGTCTCTCTCTGTCCAATAAATAAATAAAATCTTTAAAAATATATATTAGAAATGCCTGTTAAGAAATCACTTTTGCCATGCCACTTCCCATGCCCAGTTTGCCCTAAGACCCTTAACTGCACACCTGGGGATGCCAGCGATGTTGCATGTTATGCTCTCCAAGGAGATCACAACTTTCAAGTTTGCAAATGACCTTTGACTGATGCAATTTCCATTCTCCATATAAACATCTGGAGTATAAAAACAATAGACCCACTGCTTCTCTAATGTGGGATTAATATTTAGTCTGTAATACACAAACCGCCTTTTCTTTTTAGTACCTTCTCTTTTTTTTTTTAATATTTTATTTATTTGAGAGAGAGAGAGCACATGCACTAGTGGGAGGTGGGGCAGAGGGAGAAGTAGACTCCCCACCGAGCAGGAAGCCCAACTCGTGCTTGATCCCAGGACCCTAAGATCATGAGCTGAGCTGAAGGCAGACCCTTAACCAACTGAGCCACCCAGGCACCCCCATTAGTGCCTTTTCTCATGAGCCCTATTAATTTGTAGGATGTTAAATTTTTTTTTCATTTTCAAGATTATGTTTGAGTTACTATTTAATTTTCTGCCTCTAATTTTTGAGGATTCTCCTCCTGCAGTTCAACCCAAATTACACGTTTGGGGTATTAAAATATTTTTATCCTTACATTTTTCTTTTAATAGTAAAATCGATATGCCTGATTTTAACACAACCTCTTACCTTAGGAATTGGTTTAACTTAGCAAAATGTATTCAAAACATACTGATTACTGATTTAACCCATTTTTCAAACAAGTGGTTTAATACATTTTTGCTTAAATGGATAATTTCTGACTTAACTGACTCAACGGCCTGATTGTTTTACTAACCTAAAACCAGTTTACCAACAGGCCTTCACACCTTGGACCCCAGGAGGGCAGCCCTGCCAAGAAAAGGACATAATAGGGGCACCTGGGTGGCTCAGTCATTAAGCGTCTACCTTCAGCTCAGGTCAGGATCCCAGGGTCCTGGGATCAAGCCCCACATCGGGTTCCCTGCTCCACGGGAAGCCTGTTTCTCCATCTCCCACTCCCCCTGCTTGTGTTCCCCCTCTCACTGTGTCTCTTTCTGTCAAATAAATAAATAAAATCTTTGAAAAAAAGAAAAGGACATAATAGAGCCCCATTGGAGGCTTGGGATTTAAGAAAGAGGGTCCAGAATCATCTCCTTTGGAGGCCTTTTCTTGCATGGAGCACATTAGAGCGGTCTGATTTAAGGTCACATTACATTTGTGCTTTGAGGAAGTTGGTCTCTGGATGAATGACATTAGAAAAACCACCAGTTCATTAACTCCCCAGGAACACAAATCCTACAACATGGACCAACAAGATGGCATCATTGTAAACTGCCAGATATCCATTTACAACCTCACGTTTGGCTTTGTATCACTTCCCTCTCAAGTAGCTTAAATTATGTCCATTAACCTCACCTTCCTTAAGCCGTATCTGCTACTCGCTCAGCGGTTCTTAATCCTAACTACACTCATCACTGCATTCCTCTGGGGGGCACTTCTAGACAGCAAGGACTCTGAAGCCCCACCCCAAACTAATTAAATCAGAATCAATAGGGATGGGACCTGGGCTGATTCTAATGCACCAACAGCTAAAATGAAGGCAAAGACCCAAAAGATAGAAGGGATTTCTAAAGAAGGGCTTGACAATCAGTTGATATCAAACTTCTCTGAAAGCTGCCCCCAAATGATTCCAGGCCACGTGCTTCACCACCCAGCTGAGAGGCACTGACCTCCCAAGCTTCATCCCTTGTACCCTAAAGGTTCTTTTCTAAAATGACAAACCTTCCAAAGAATTCTCTGGAGTTTCACGTGTGCAATAGTTGAAACTATGTTGTGTTGGTTTTTGGGGGGTTTTTTGGTTTTCTTTTCCTGAGAACACATGTGTCCTTTTGTTTCACGGTCTCACTTGGCACCAAGTACCCAGTTCATTTGCCCATCAGATTAGCTCGAATTACATGCTTTTACTGCTCCTACAAGCTAATGCAAGGGACCTACAATTAACTGTGGGCTGGTTTAAACCCTAAATGGAACTAATGTCTGCCCCAACCAAATGCCTCAGGACCTGCTTTTTTTCCCCCCTGTAAATTGCTATTTTTGTAGGCTGTCTTCCAGAAGTTGAGCCCCAAAACAAGTTGGAACTGTAAGCCTACTAGATTCTACTCACAATAATTACTGAATCCTTGCCGCATGCGCTCACTTCAAAAGCTTAGCAAAATGCACAATATTGTCCTTGCAAAGGAAGACAGAATCATCGCTCATAACGTAATGCCATTCACATCCTAGTAGAAGTGAAATGGAACCCCTAACACCTCTGCCTTCCACGGGTAGGTATTTATGTGTCAAGACACAGGAAGACATTACATCTCCTGCCTCTGTATCTGCAAATCCAAGGGCTAATGCATTTCTAAGGACAAAGATCTATTTGGCACTCAAGTTGAAAATACCAGGAATGTTAGAAAACTCCAGCACCCCGAGTTTTAAAATGACAGAGAACACAAATTTGTTCTGGTTAAATTTTGCAAATTTCAGAAAGAAAAAGATGAATGGAAAATAAGCATGATTCTTACTTATGGGCTTTCACGGAAAAGTAGCATAATATCAGTATTACGTTACCTTTCATTTCCATCAGCAATGAGTTACACTATGTCAGTCCCTGAGAGGGACAATAAGATAAACCCCTACCAAGTGCCTGTGGAATTTGCTGCTCCCGGCATCAGGATTGAAAAAGCAAGAGTGAATTAAACAGAGCCAATTCAGCGTTTGGAGGTGGGAGCCTGGAGAGAAAGCATCTATGTAACTCATCAGTAGGGCTGCAGGCTTCATTTCTCCCTAGATCACATTTCCCTCAACTGCCATCATAAAGGAACCAGTGGAGGTTTTCAATAATGGGAACTGGAAGTGGAAAACAGGGTTCTGAACTTACGCCTTTGCTTGCCTGACTCTGAAGCCACATCTTCTGGAATGACTTTGATGGAACAAGTCATATCCATTACCTCACCTGAGAGACTCCTGGCCTGACACTCTAAATGGTCAAATTGGACTGCCATTTCCTGGAGCTCCACTTTCATCCTTGAACGAGTCATACTGGATGGATGGGATGATGTTGGATTACACAGAGTCAAGGGCTCCATTTGGTGCTCCTCGTGTTACCTGAAAAGTAGCCATTCCTCTTCCATTTTAGGATTGAAACATATCTTCCTAACCATGCTGGCCCAGGAAGCCTGACCTGTGCCTTAAATAATCTTCATATATATGCTGCTGTTTTCAAATATGTGTATGTAATGTCAAAACAACATACAAATTCATTTAAAAGCATTTTAAATTTAGAGTACCTTGACTTGCATTTCATCGACATTGGATCCTAAATATACAACTACGGTCTGGGGGTACCTGCCAATTTCACTATTGCCAGAACTTACTCTCAGAGCCCTGTAAATATCCCTTTAAGAATATGAAAAACAAAATCCAAAAAGCTACAACCTTATCATCCAATCCACATATTGGTAGTGAGAAATCACAACGACTATAATGATGATGACATCAGGAAGAGCATACAAAAATAATGACGACTTGCCCGGTGCTGTGGAGCTCCTCAGCTTCATAAGCAGGGATCTCCTCCTTCAGTGCTCTGCTCCTCCCACCTCACATGGCCTCCCGGTTGTCATTTCAGTAAGGTCAAGGTCACCTTTGCTTCAGTAATAGCTAAGAAGGCAGGCTTTGGAACCAGGCTGTGTGGGTGTAAATCACAGCCTTCCAGTAGCTCTGTGGCTTCAGGCAACTTACTTACCCTCTCTCAGCCTCAAAATGCTCATCTGAAAAATGGATCCACAAAGAGTGCCCACAGTGAGATGAACCATGGAGGCCCTGAGCCCCAGAGCCTGGCCAAGCACTTGCCATCCATACTGGCTGTTCTTATAATTCCCTTCAGACAGTTGGTCTACTGATCATGCACTCCTTTAAAACCTTTTCAGAAATATCTCCTTCAAGCCAGGCACTGGCCCAGAGCACTGCTCTGGACCTACTCTTCCGGAAACTTCTCCCAATTCTGATTTTTTCTTTGCATCTTCCACCTTTTCAAGTTTAGTTGCAGATTTGTTCACAATACAATGTTTAAGGGTTCTGGATCTTTATTTATGAGCCCTTCCCCCTCTTACCCAGTATGGAGTATGGAATATGCCCCCAAGTTGCCTGTAAAGACATGGTTAATCAGAGCCTGCGCGCACACACACACACACACACACACCCAGGTACACATCAGAGACCTGTCAGCAGGTAATTATCTTCTATGCTGATGGCTCTGAATTGCTGGGTGCCTTCCAGCTATGTTCACTCTTCAAGCTTCACTTCCCACCCTCCTTGCAGCTGTTTCTGGCTCCAGAAGCCCTGGGGCAGCAGACCTGTTAGACCCTTCCAGTCTTGCCTCTTCTTGCCCCTATAAAGAATTGCTGCCCTGAGCTATACAATTTCCAGAGCAAACATGTAAGATACTTTACAACCCAGCCCAGTCCAGGAGCAGAAAGTTATCTTTCTGTAAAGTCAGTCCAACTGCTGTCTTATTAATTTGTATTTTATTGGCCAAACAGTGCCTGTCCAGACACAGGGAGGGTGTTTTTATCCAGACTGTCACTTGGCAGGCATGGCAGGCAATGTAACCTGGGCCTGTGTGGTCTCCAACATGGGGACTGGGACTTGGTGAGCTCCACCACCTCTGAGCTCCTCCCCACCCCTCTCATCTACTCTGCGTTGTCCTCCTCACATGGAAGAACCCCCCTGGTGGGTGGGAGGCCAGGTCATGTGGCTGGAACCCCTAGGAAGAGAGGACTATTTCCATGCGTGCTTCCTGAGTGAACAGTGGGCAAAGGGACAAGCTCACAGAGTGGGTTAAGTGGTTCTGCAGAGCTGGTCTGACACCCAGGGGGTCCCTGGGGTGGAAAGACCACTCTCCCCACAGCTGAACAAATTGTGTCAAGGTTTGGGGCCCTTAGCACTATTCTGCAGTCCCTCTGCATTTGCCTGATGGCTTAATGCCTCCAAATTTGACCTTGTTATGGGAAAATTGTTCTCATTTGGCACTTTGGGGATAATGTGTAATTTCAAAACCAGGGTGTGAGCACATTGTAACTATTTTGAAATCCCATCTGCTAAAATTCATTCAAAAACTTTTTTTTCTTTTTTTGGTGACTCCTACTCTGTCTCTTCTCCTCCTTCCCAGTCCCCAAGTAACCAACCAAATGAGTATCACTTTTTCAGGCTTTCAGCAATCTTTGCTAAAAAGCTCAATGTGTGTTCATGATAAATACACCCCTGTGGCTACTTGCAAGAGAAACAAACCCCAACATGAAAATACCAAGGCTTTCTTCTTTTCTTATGTAAATAAATCTCCAGATGGCTCATTTGTAAGATTGTGTTTACTAATTCTTGTTTTGTTTCTAGACAATTTGTTCCCAGTACCCATTTTATCATTGAAACTGGAGGTAATGCTTACAATTTCATTTAATGAAAAGCCTATCCGAAGCCTTGGTCCACAGGGAGAACTTGGTCCAATGCCACACACACACACCAATCCCTCAGGAAGAACTAACATTCCTCGTGTTGTTGCTGTTGTTGTACAATAGATATTTTCAATTAGAATCAGTAGAGAATAAGTAATTTCAGACTTATTAGAATATCAGAGCTGGAAGGGACCACAGGCTCCTCTAGCCCAAGAATGGAAATCTGTGCCAAGCATGCTGGTCCTCTTCCCTCTCATCTAGTGCCCATGGCAGACATCACCAATCACTCATGGCAGCCTTTCCAATCGATATCAGGGGCGATCTCAGTACCGTTGTCAACACGCCTCACCAAGTCATTCTTAATCAGCTAAAGTTAACACAGAAGAGAGTATGCATTTGCCATAGCTAAGCCCTTCATTTTACAGATGAGGAGCCAGAGACTTGAAGAGAAGTAATAGTATCATTCAGTGTCTCACAGCTAGTTAAGAGCATTAGTGCTTAGCCTGGAAAAATCAAACACAAGTCTGTGGTGCCAGATGGGGAAAGAAAAGAATGACATCTTCATTTTCACTACCTGTAACTGTAATTTAGCATTTCCTTCATTTATGAAGGAAAGCCACACACCATAGTAGTATTCGCATAGCTGACTCTGTCACTAACGGCAATCAGAGATATTTCCATGTCACATTCAGTCATTACAGATTTCTTAAAATACCACGTATGCTCAATCGCTAATGCTAAATTATAGTAGTTATTAGACCTTCAGCTAGATCTTGTATCTTGATGCATTAAGATGCACATATATTACTACCTCACAAATCTGTTTTTTTAATGTTTTGATAACTGTATTTTAATATAGATGGCTTCCTTTGTAATTTGTATATATTTCATTTTCTGTATTTAAAGCATCGTTCTGAGAAGGGGTCCAAAGATTTCATCAGACTGTCAAAAAGGTCCACGGCACAAAGAAGAAGTAAAACCCCTGGTTAAGAGAAAAGCCAGGTCTCCTAGACTCCTACTCTCTTGTTCTTCCCACATATACTAAAAAAAGGCCTCACCATGAACTCCGGTCATCCTAGACTGACAGTATATTTACTGCCATATGAATAAGAGATTTTTTAATTTAAGAGATTGTTTATGCTCAATAGAGAGAGAAGATACATAAAGTAAAAAGCACAAGTTCTTAAGCTCCCCTCCCCCCAAGGTAACTACCGTTAATAGTTTGGTATACGGCTTCCCAGACATATACACCAATTATGTAATAAAAATAGAATCAAACAATTCACACTCTTCTACAGCTGGCTTTTTTCACTTACCAAAGTAAAAGAACAGAGAATAATATCGTGGCTAGCTTTGCTTTGAATAGATCTGCCCCGTTCTTTTTAGAAGCTACAAAGTGTTCTCCTATACAAATGTACCCCACTTCATTTCATAAACCCCAATAAAGGAGATTCGTTATCCCAAGTTTTCTCGGCAAAAGATAACAGAGGGAAGAGTTGTCATTTGAACCTGAGAAGACTAGAAATTTGGCTTTAATGGCCATTAACGTGCTCCTTTGGCCAGAGTCGGCAGAGATGAGGTCAGTGGCTAATTGTCACTGCTGAAAAACCCACAGCCTCCAGCTCTCTGGACTGAGGGAGGGTCCCTTCCTGGGAAGGGTGGTCTTCGATACAGATGTGCCCATTTCAGGAGGGTGAGTGTGGAGGACGGGGGAGAGCAGAGCAAGGGAGATCCCATCCCCCTGGCCTGGTGACTCCCTGGGGAGAGTGGCTCAGTGTAAGAGGAGAAACCAGGCTTGGGCCCTATGTGGTCTCACGAACACTGCTTTGGGGGTAACGATCTATACTTAATGGGCCTGGTCTAAGCCAGACTCCAGGCTGCAGATGGCTCAGACTCCCACCCCTGGCAGCACAATGATTCTCCCTTAACCCCTGCCCCCACTGCCGCCTCTGTTCTATTCCTCCCATGGCCTGGTGTGACCCTCCCACAAACCCCTTCTACTTCATATTCAAGGCTGACCTGGAGGCCGGCCACCTTGGCAGCTACAGTTTTGGGGAACAAGTGTCATCAATTCCCTTGGGGTGGATGAAGGGAAAAAAAGAAGAAAGAAACGCTTGAGTCATAATCGGTGAAAATACAACCTGGTTGATAACAGTATGCCCAACACCATTGTTGCCATAAAACCAGAAACCTCAGGAAAAGCTGGTTCAAGATCAGAGGCTCCAAATAGAAGGGAAAATACCTGTTTTCAGAAAGCGAAATAACAAGACAGCAAGGCAGCCTGGCACACACGGAGAGACCTCAGGAGCTGCCAGCTTTCACCTCCTGTTAGTGCCCCTTCAGGGAGCACTGGGCCGGGAGTCTGCCAGGCCCGGATCCCCTGTAGCTCAGGGAGGTGGCTTCCCAGTGGGGCCTTTGTTTCCCCAGCCACAAAATTAAGGGCAGGACAGAAAAACACTTTCAACTGGACCCGTTTTTTCTGTGCTTATTGGCAGCCCCACCCACCTGTCTGACTCTGTATCTAAGTCAAAGCGAGGTCAGGGCCAGGCCCACCTCTGTCTGGTCTCTTTGCCTGAACAACCGTTTTTTTTTTTCTTCCTCTTTGTGCTTCTATAGTTCTCAAGAATTGGGCTGCCACCTCTCCTCATTCCTAACTCGAGGTAAGAATGTCTTTTTCCCCTCTCTTACAGGCTTTTCCCCTCTCCGTCACATCTTGCTGTCTCCATTCTGCCTGGGGTTTCAGCAATTTTAAATTCTCTGGCTTTGAGTCAGCTCTACTATCAGAACCAATGCGGCTCCAGACTGTTCTACCCCCATCCAACGCAGGAAATGAAACAAAGCCGGGCTTGTTCCCAGTTCGATAGGCTGCAAGTTCAGGGAACGGGGGCTTCAAATCTTTTCACGATTTTGTTTTGGCACCAGAGCGTCTGCGTTTAATTCTGCGTCTCCTGCCAGACTCGGGAAGCCGAAGTGATAACATCAACACGCGAGAGATGGGGGCACAGCGCCGCGTCTTCTCCCTGCCGGCGGGGGCCGCTGGCGCATGCGCAGACCACACCCGCGCACATACGCAGAGATGCGCGCGCACACGCTGCCAGGCACGTTCCCACCAACTTATCGCTGCGCGCGCAGACACACCCCCACGCTTGTACATACGGGTGCGCTTGTGTGCACACTGCCAGGTGCGTTCCCATCAATATGCCGCCACGTGTGCATACAGACACGCACGTGCACACACTGATAAACACACTTCCACGGTCACGTGCACAGTCATGAACAAACACCCAGCCGCCTGTTCACCTGTGCACGCCCACCTACACACACACATATATTCACACCCAACACATATACAGACACACCTGTGCACACACTGATACATACACTCATACAGATACACACAGGGGAAAAAAAGGAGGCTGCAGTCTGCCCAGCAGGGAGGGCAGGGATATCAAAGGGTGAGCTGTCACAGCGACTCCCCCACCCTCCAGGACCTGAGAGAAACCAGTTCCGGATCACAGGGTAGCTCCAGAAGGGCCCACGATAAAGTTCAACCCATTAAGCAGTTTCTATGGCCACGTTTACACTTTGCAGCTCTGAAGTTCAGCAGCTCCTCGTCTTGGCAGATATGATGCGAGTGCAAGTTGTGGCCCATGTGTGGCACATCGAAAGACCCACAACGTCTATAGATTACCCTCCACAGAAAACTGGCCCACGTCTTTTGTTTAAATTAGACACCAGAATGAGAGGGCATCAGCTGACCTCGAGCTTCCTACCGATCAGCAAGGGCCCCACGCAAAGCTGTCCCAGGGACCATAAAACATCACTCAAGCACCCACTCAGGACACCACTCCAGAGGGCCAGGCGGGACCCCAGGCCCTGGCGGCACCGTGGTGAACAGCTGTGGGAGGGGAGGCAGACATGATCCCATCACCACACAAAGGGATGGAAAATTACAGCTGTAAGAAGAGCTCCAACCCCCTCATGGGGGGAGATTGGGTAAGAGCACCCGGTCCGACCCAGCTATGCAGGGCTGGGCCAGGTGAGCAGACATAATGGGCTCGCAGAGGGGCCTAGGTGCCTCAGCCTCATTGGTATTGCCATCGAGCGCTCTAGTACCCAGGATCCCAGAGAGGAGCACACCCAGACCATGGAAAGACTCATGATCAACACATTCACCCACTCAGGTGCCGGGGGCAGTGGTGTAGCTGCAGACATCTCTGCATGCTTTTAGTGGGAGGGACTGAAATAGGGGTGAGGAACAAGCAAGACCATGAACGTGCCATGTGTCCTGCTGGGCCTGGCACCCAGCAGCTGCCTAATAAAAGTAGCGGGCATTGTTTCCTATTACCACTCCGTGTCTTGTTTATGCTTGACTCTGGGTCTCCAGCAAAGCAGTTTGTGCCCCTCAGAGAGGAAAGACCCTGCAGTGAGTGTGGGAGAGGCCGAACCCCCCCACCCCACCCCCCAGGGAGTGTGCAGAGACAGGGCAGGGTGGCCTGGGTGAAAACTCCACCCTGGGTGATCCGGGAAAGGAGAAGCCAGAACTGACCCGAATCTCTTCTTGTATGTGACGGTTCAGACCCAATCTGAAAATGGGTTCTATAAAAATACGGATAGGAGGACATTACCATAAACATGTTGAACAATGTTTATGAAACAGGGCGGAGTCAGGACTATCTTTTTTAAGATTTTTTTTGTTTATTCATTCGAGACACAGAGATAGAGAGAGAGAGCATGAGCAGGGGGAGAGGCAGAGGGAGGAGGAGAAGCAGGCTCCCTGCTAAGCAGGGAGCCCGATGCGGGGCTCGATCCCAGGACCCTGGGACCATGACCTGAGCCGAAGGCAGATGCTTAACCATCTGAGCCACCCAGGCGCCCCAGGACTATCTTTTCTAAACACAGCCTTCTGCCAGCCCCCTGCACCCCCACCCCCCAGCTGCCGACCCAGGAGCACCAGGTGGGGTGGGGGGCAACCGCTGACTGGCCAGTGGCCCGCGATGTAGCCTCTTCCTCCACCAAGCTTGCCTAGCGCGATTCACACACAGGGCCTCTGCCCTGATCCCTTGGCCTGCCCTGTTTCCTTATGGAGGTGGAGACCTGCCCTGACTCTCAGGCTTCCTCACTGGCAGGAAAGCAGGGGTTTGAGATGTTATCTGTTTATCCGTGAAAACCGTATAAGATACTGACTCTGAATTCCGAAAACCACCATATAAATCCCATTCGGTCACTTACTAGCAGAACATCTTGGGCAAGTCATTAACCACTGTGAGCCTTGGTTTCCTGGTCGGTAAAAGGGGGAGAATAATGAGACATACCTCGTGGAGTTTCTCTAAGAATTAAATGAGACGATGCCTATAAATAGCATACCATCTGACACACGACAAAGTCTCTGTAAATGTTAGCTTTTATTTGTTTATACTCCACCTTTTTCCAGAAGAGGAGTGTAAGTGTGTGTGTGTGTGTGTGTGTGTGTGTGTGTGTGTGTGTTGAGCAGGGTGGGTAGAAGGGAAAAGGAATGGATAAATAAAGCTGATTCAGGCATCCCATAATGAATCCCACAACAACCCAGGACAGGCCACCAACACAGCCCTTGTATGTTGTTCCTCCAGCTGCCCCTTAAGGACACACTAGTTGTTCAGAAGTGTGACATTTCTTACTGGTAAGATCAGCCAGAAATTCTTCCCAGGGACGCATTTTTTTTTTTTAATTATAAACATATTCCAATCAATGTCTTACCATCAAAATGGAATTCAAATGATCTCTTATGATGGTCATTTAAAGCTTATTAATCACTGTAAATTATTTTGACACCCCAGCGAAAAGTCTTCTGTAATGCTTTAAAATCTCATTTTCATTTAACATTAATTAAAGGCTGCTAACCGTAAAGTATTAATAAAATCAAATTCCCAAAAGGAGCTCCCAGCTGACAGGCCTCAGCTCTTGACAAGTGAGGGGACCTTGAGTAAAGCACAGGCCGGAGTGAAATGTTAACCAGGGAAATGTAATCAGCCCAACTGTGATAAAGAGAGGGCGTCTCTCAGGAAGATAGCAGATACTTGCAATAATAAATTTTATGATCATCATTAACCTATCTCTAGCAGTTTATGGCTATTATGGTTATTTAGCAAAAGACTTTCAAATCAAACAACCTTACTAACATGTTATATAGTTGTTTAGTGGCTCTATTGGATTATCCTATAAATATCAGGCCCAGGATACATATTACATCGGAGATGGGGGGTGTTGGCCCTGGTGGTGTCAGAGCACAGAAGGATGAGGCCTGAGGACCAAAGATAATCCCTGATGATCAGAAAACAGGGAGAAAGATCTATGTCACCCTCACAAAGTGTATGTTCCTAAAAAGTCAAGTGAAGTCAATTGCTCTGGTATTTCTTTAATCTTGTTTAATCATCTACTGGATATTCACACACACAACACACACGCACACACACACGCACACACACACACACACACAACCAGCCCAGCAGCTTGGCCCCTAATGAATGGATAGAAGACAGAGCTCACCTCCTTTGGCAACTCCATATCCAAGGCTGCACCACGAAGCTACCACAGCCAAATTCATGAGCTAAAAGGCCCCGGAGGAGTGTGTATGTACGCAGTGAAGAGCATCTGTGCAAATCTGCCCTATTCTCCTAAAAAAGCTTCAAAGCATTTGCCCAGTTGTCTTTGCCCTTCTCCTTTTGGACAGTTGAGTAGAACCAGGACATTTTAAAGCTGTATTTCAGGAACTAAAAGCTAGGATTTTATACCTTAAAAGACTTTTTGCTTTAGCCCATTTTCATCAGAAATCCTAATGACATATTGAAACAGGGGCTGTAATTTAAAAAGCGATTGGTCCAGATTCTGAGCTCACCTTTGCACAGCAGGGGCTTTGGCATCACTAGACGGGGTACTTTAGGTGTGAGGAAATGTTTTCCATTGTCTTGGTGGCATAAAGTTCTCTTGAAAACCTGTTCTTGGGGGGCCTGGGTGGCTCAGTTGGTTGAGCGTCTGACTCTCGAGATCCAGCCTTGCCATCGGGCTCTGTGCTCAGTGGGGAGTCTGCTTGAGACTCTCTCTCTCTCTCCCTTTGCCCCTCCACCATGCTCGCGCTCTTTTTCTCTAATAAATAAATAAATCTTTAAAAAAGAAAATAAAAGAAAACCTGTTCTAAAAATATGTTTGAGTGTCCATCCCAAATAGCACATCTTTTGTGCTAGAGGTACCCTAAAGACTTGGTCTCCATTCTAACTGCTTGATGACCTCTTACTTTACTCCACTCCAGCCCCACAAAAGTCCCTGGGAGATTTATCTTTAGGGACATCTCCAGAGCTGTGGAGGAGAGAAGGAAGGATTCAGACATCCCTTAACCACCTACCTTTATTTAGGATAAATCTGAGGAATGCATAGGGAGCATGAGGATTTTTGCTGGACAAGAAAGACATCAAGCTACTACCTCCAAGAGAAGGAAGGATGTTCAGAGATGCTAATTTCATCCATGAAAAAGTGTCTGGGCACATTAGTAGTACCCTTCCCAACCACTGCTGTTACTCTACAGTCAGGGCCCCCCCCAAAGCACAGCTCCCCAAAACAGACCCCAAGATGCCCCAAGAGAATACTGACCCCCTCCATCTTTGACAAACAGTTCTGTCCACTTAGATGGACAAGGAGATCTGTCGAACATTTTGACTGCAAGCTTTCAGGCTGAGCAAGTGACAATGAAAATGAAGAGCAGATGGGCAACCCCATCTGCCAGCAGAAGTGATGACAGGCCAGCCCCAGGCCCTCTCCAAGTCACTTGAGATGGGACTCTATGGTCATATGACCAGTGTTTTCACAAACCCGTCAGAACTTATCCATCCAAATGATTGCCGTTCTCAAGGGGAACACCTTAAAAGGAATTACATTTGTTCTTTTCCCCAAAATTGCTTAGAAATCCAGCCTTAGAAGTTAGTCAGTTTCTAAGTCACTTGGTAAAAGTAAATTTTAAAGATTAAATGAGAGAATTAAATAAGGTAGATCTAACGCCTGCCTACCATGGTGCTAAGTATATAGTAGGCACTTAATAGATGTTAACTATTGTCATGATTATTACCCTTCCAAATTCTTAAGATGTGGTTGGATGCCCTTTTACAAGGAAGTATAAGCCTCAGTGAGTAGAGGCTGTCAGTCACCCAAATTGTTTCCCATTTATTCCCATGAGGCACTGGGAGCACATGATGCAAATTAAGGAAGAAAACCACAGTCTTGGGTTAAATAATGTTTCTGTGGTAGAGAATGATGACAAGGCAAGCGTGGATCAATGTCTTCAGGAGTGTAAAAGAAATTACAAATTTTCTTCTGAGATCTACCCAGCTATACCATGAGGGCTAAGAGTAATCATTTGGCCTCTTTCTCTTCGTCCCTCCAAAGTAGGAAATAGAATTACTGTCACAGAGATAATTCTATATGCTCACCCAACCTGTTTCTTCTTCCTGCCCACACAGGAAGCCTACATTTGCAACATCCTTTGCAGTTTGGTTGGGATCACCTAATTTCCAGTATTACCTTCTTTGGGTGCACGTGCTTGCATACTCTCTTCCAAGCCATAAACGTGGACTCTGAGGTGAAAGCCTGTGAGGGAGGAAAGCTGTATCACAGCTTGAAGAAGAGGCTTTCCTCACAGCAGAGCCTCCAGACTAGGAACATCTACACTAGACTCTGTATGAGCAAACCATACAATTTTATTGTGTTAAGTCACTGAGATTTGGGCTGCTATTAACAAAAATATACTGATTGGCATAATTACCCTTCCACTAAAGTTTCAGACAACTTTCCGTTTAAGAGAAGCCATCTTGGATATGTAAGACCCGGATGAAGAGGTGGAGTTAGCTAAGACCCAGGTAAAGATACCCAAGACTTTTCTCCATCCAAAGCAACTGGAATGCTAAGCTGCAATCTAAAACAAATTCTGCTTTGTGGAGAAGGGTTGAATAAACAGAGAATGATTAATAACTTTGTAGATGGATGATCTCTTTCCTACTTCCAAACTGATTTTGCAAGTAATAAAGACACCAATTGTAGAAGCTTAATTTTAGAGCTAGAAATGAACCTTAGAGTCACAGGCAGAATTGGATTTTCAGAACTAGAGGAGGGTTGGTAGTTTAAGACCAATCTGAGATGGGAACATCGAAGCCAAGAGAAGTTGAAGTGACATATGTGAAGTCACTCACCAGTTAGCAAAGGGGCCAGAATCCTTGTCTTCCGACTCTAATAAGTTCTACCCTCCCCCTTTGTAGTCTCAAGAATGAAAGCCTAGATTCTCAAGTGGGAGTGAAATGGGAGACTCAGGTCTATTTATTCTAGTGCGGGCCCCAGGTGGCTCCAGGGGATTCTTCATGAACCGCACCTTTGAAAACCCATTTAATGGTTGATTCTGTACTGTCAGGACTTGACTTAAGCCAAATAAAAATCACCAAGGAAAGTGATGAGGGAAACAAACACAAGGTAATAGCTTCTGCAAAGAAGCTGCCCACCTTGCATCTGGGGTGTACTTAGAATTTCACTGCTGAAGGGGCCTTGATTTGACACGGAACAAACAAGAACCGTCTTCAAAAAAGGGAAGGATAGTATTCTTTCCTCAGTGCGTGGGATAGTTCAAATACTGACTGCAGTTAGAAAAGACATTTTTTCAAACTCTCTATATAAATAATTAACTTGTTATTAAGTGAATTGTCAAGTAAGAAGGCATATTTTTGGTTGCAAATTCACAAGTCATTAGCAACTAGTGTGAATGTTTGGCCTTGTTCCTCTGGGAAGAGGCTCCATGACAGAACAAGTAGAACAGGCTGGACACAAAAGGCAGAGAAAAAGTCCAAGCTGTACACCTCCTCTTTGTGGATGGGGAAAAGGAGATGCAATTAGAGGGAGAGGCATGACACAGTCCTGGTCCTATCTACTTAACAGAACCAAAATCCAATCCAACTTTCAGATGAGGCCTGCAAACCTCTGAAACCCAGCCTCTTTCTGTATAACTCAGATTGCTGGGTATAGCAGGTTGAATGGTGGCCCCTAAAAAGATACATCCACATCTCAATCTCTAGAACCTGTGAATGTTATTCAGGAAAAAAACAGGTCTTTGCAGATGTAATTCAGTTAAGGATCTCAAGGTGAGAGCACCTGGATGACACAGGTGGGCCCTAACTCCAACACCAGGTGTCCTTTGAGAGGCAGAAAAGGAGACGGAGAGATGAGAAAGTCATGTGAAGGTGGAAATGGAGATTAAAGTCTTACAGTGAGAAGCCAAAGAATGCTTGGGCCACCAGAACCTGGAAGATGCAAGAAAGGATTCTTCCCTAGAGTCTTCAGAGGGCAGGAGACCCTGCCAACAACTTGATTTTGGACTTCTGGACTCCAGAACTGGGAGAGAATAAATTTCCATTGTTTTAAGCCATCTGTTGTAGGCATTTGTTATGGCCCCAGAAAATGAATGCAGGGGGCTGCTGGGGAAGAAGGCCTGTGGAATATCTGTGAACTTACTCAAATCCAACTAGGAAGTCACCTCTTCTCCCAGCACAGAGTCCCTGGGAGACACTCAATAAACGTTTGCTGATCAAGATGTCTCTCTACCCTCAGCTGGTTCCTATTTAGCAGAGAAGGCAGGCTTGTGTGAAAACAATAACACTAGTGTGAGTAAGCACCAAAGGTGATATAAAATGCATGTGTGCCTCCAAAAAGACCATGCCTATTTGTTACCTAAGTTCCCTAAGGAATGGACAGTTCTGCCAACCCAAAAATACCAGTGAGGCGAGCAATATGCCTACTACATATTTCTTCCCTTCTCTTCTCTCCCTCCTTAAATCTGGGCAGGAAAGGAAGGGGTGGAGGGTGGTAAGGACGATTGTGAGGTGGTCTCTGTAGAGGGAGCAAGACTCAGATTCTTTCAAAATTCAAGCCTCAGGTTGAGACCACAAGTGCCATAGACCCAGTGGCCAGGTGCTAATACCTGGAATTTCATAAAGGTAAGTAGGATTCTGTTCAACAACATGTAGAACACAGGTACCCACCAGGAAGCAAGGGCCTGCACGAGAAAGCCCTCCATCTGAGTTCCATCCATCACAGTCCTCAATTAAATATAAGGGCAAACAGGGAAAAAAATCCCACAGAAAACCCACACTTTCCACTTGGTTTTCCTCAGATTGGAAAATGAAAGGCTAGTTATAATCTGCTGAAAATAAACTGTTCAAAGAATTTGCAGACTCTGAGCACGGATGATCAAATGTTGCAATCGAAGGGAATGAGGATGTTTAATCTAACCGGAAGAGAAAGATCCACATTGCAGAGCGATCAGAATCCATGGGGTCTGTGCTTCTGTGACAGGAAACCACCAAGTTTAACATTAGAAACCTTCATTCAGAAATCCAAAGCCTTGGTTTTTCATGGCTCTGGTCCTTAAAAAAATAATGGCAGGGGCCGAACCAGCGGAGGCTGAGAGACCGAAGAACTGAGAGCTGAAAAGACATAGATGTGATGTGGGTAGATGCCTACATGACATCCGAAGTCAAGTTCAAGTAGGGTCCGGGGTCAGCAACCCGAAATGAAATCGCACAACTGGTCAGCAGCCTTTGTCTAAAACCAATTCTGGGAAAGAGGCAATCTCCCTGGAAATGTTTATAACACATACTGGCTCCATCCTTTTCTGCTCTCCAAGGAGGACTGAATCCATTTTGCTCAACACAGCATTTTTAGACAATGTGGGTTTTATGGTTTTTGTGAAACAGAGGGAGGAATGAATTGCAAAACCAAATATAACTGGAAATGTCTTTGTAATGTTAAAATAAAATAAATGAAAACAGTTCAGACCAGGGAATGCCCTCCAAGAGTGGAAACCCAAACACAATCATTTTCTGCTGAAATGTAGGGGAAGGAGCAGAAATAAATCCAAAGAGATTGAGATCCAAAACTTAAACCCAATAAACTCAGTGGTAGAAATTAAATACAAATTATTAAAATCTTACCAATTCTAGAGGCTAGGAGTAAAAAAAAAAAAAAAAAAAGCTATTGTTCTCTCAAACTTTGAAGGATGAGCATCACATTTGGCTTTTAAAAGTCTCCCACTGTTTTGTGACTTCAGATATTTGTGTTGTGACAAGCAATTATATGAGCCATCTTGTCTCTAGTAGCAAAAGAACCCAATGAACTGCAAATACTTTGTAAATCCCTCACCTAAGCAGGACATGGAGCTGTCTGCATTATTCTACCAAGGCAAGTGTAGGTATAAAATGTATTCTGTATTTACTCAACCTGTCTAAATGTCCAGAAGGTAAATGGCTGAGTAAATATAGAACAGCCACTTAATAGAATAACATAGAGCCCTTTGGCAGATGATTATAAAGCCTGTATTGCCTGCCGTACACAGACTGCTCATTATCTAATGTTAAGCAGATGCAAGATTAAAAATGCACATGCATTATTAGTAATAGCACATTAAAATCTATAGGAAAGGAACCACACCAAAATGTTAACAGGAGTTCTCTCTGGGTGCTAGGATTAGGTGAGACTTTATTTCTTCTCTATTTTCCAAATTTAATAACAATTATAATGAAAAAGAATTATATGTAGATAGTTGCATGGATGGATGGATGGATAGGTAGATAGATGATAGGTAAGTAGGTAGGTAGATAGAGCTTTTAGAAGCTTCTGGGAAAAATACAATTCTAAACTATTCTATCACATATCACCTTTCTAAGAGGGATGTCAGGGGAGAAGTCACAACAGGATGAAAATGAGAACTCATTTTTTATCCCGAATTCTCCTCTGCGGCTCCCTGGAGACAAGTATGGGGAAAACTGAGTCTCGTTTTGGACAATTTGGCACACACCAACTGAGAAGTTGAGTCTGTGAGTCTGTGATGAAGAGGATTCTTTTTACTTCAAATATTATGACCAGGGGATCTAGGGGACAAACATATTTTCAAGCTTTGTACAATGGTTCTTTTGACTACTTTTAATAGATGAAATTATAATGAATGAAGGAGCTCAGCCAACCTTTCAGATCTACTTGTGTTTTGAGTGTATCTTTAAGGTTCCATCCTATTGAAATTCTGCGATCCTAAGGCAAATGCAAATAACTACACTGAAATGGAATTCTTACTTGCAGGTAAAGGAAACCAATGAGAGTCAATCTAAGCAAAAAAGAGAAACTGGGGGGAAGGTATGGAAGAGAACACGGAAAGGAAGAAAAGGATTAAATATTAAGCAGAAAAGAATCAGAGAACCTTCAGAAGTCCAGGTAGCAGGAAATAATGATGACCTCTTCAGGAGGCAACTGAGGAAGAATCAACTCTAACAGCTTACATCCTTGTGGTCAACACACTGACTCCCCTGAGAGAGAATTCTGATTGGCTTCGCTTGGTCACGTGCTCGTCTCTTAGCCAAGACAAGGCAGGGTACCTCAATGGGAAGTCCTTCCATTATTGCACACGCTGTAGATGGATGTCACCTAAGAGAGGGAATGGACGCCAGGGCGGTGAAGAAAATCAGGACCCCCTCACGTTCCAAAGCTAAGAACATACGTCCCGTGTGCAGTGTTTTATTACAGATGTGGTGCAGAAAGCAAGAGCGGGAGTTATAATGGGCTCTGTGGAGGCTTCTCTAGGTAGGGCCATGTGTGTGACCGCTGATATATGGATCTCCCTGCCTGGGAAAGACTTCGGGGATACACATCACATGCACAATTCACGGTTCAGAGCTTTAGAGAATCAAACAAATTAATAGCAAAGACAGTGACTTTGTAGTTATGTTTATAAGCCCTGAGTTCAAAATTAAATGAGCCTAATGGGGGTCGGCGGGGGGAGCTGAACTCTTTTAAGTTAAATGCCTTGAACGGTGAAATTAATAACAGAACAAGTCCCATTGTACCATGAGGTTGTTATATTGACTTGTTTTCTAACTCTACTTTGAGCACAATGAAAGTTGTTGTTTTTAAAGAAAACAAATATTTTTTTTCCTCTCCCAATACGACATAGAAACCTCCAGGGCAAAGTAAAATAAGACCTCATTATTTCAGATTCCACTCATTCCAGAATTCTAATAATTTGCCTTTGGCTTCATGGAAGCCTGCCTCTGTACTCTCTTTGAGGAGTGGTGGCGCTGAACAAATCAATAACCCAAATAAGATTGCTAGGAGTTCTGTTGAAGCTAAGAAGCTACGAAGCTACGAAGCTACTCGAGGAAGGCTTCAGTGAGCAGTTTGTATGCAAATCACAGCTGCTTGTTAGTGGTCCTTAGAACAGAACCGGCAGGGTTTATTAGCAGCTAGTTCACATTTCTACAGACCCCTGCAGCTCCCCTAAAACCCTTCTCTTACTCCAATCTTCCACTCATCCCAATGTGCTTTTGCTTTGTTAGTCTAATCAAGTGATGTGTAGCCATGTGGTCAGGTATGAAAAGGTAGAGAGTAAAGAACTTGTTTGTCAGCCAGCTTTAAAAAAGTCATAGCTGCTGAAGTATGGAAGTGAGGCAACAATAAAAGAAATGGTTAAATGTGTACAAAGCCAGCAAATACATCTGAATCCACACGTCTTGGGTGAAATATAAATTGATATAATCTTGCTATAAGGGGAGTACATTATTTATAATGTGCTTTCATCTGTAATCTCTTCTGAGCATCAGAGAACAGGTGTGAGGCACACATGGCGAAGACAGGGGCGCCTGGGTGGCTCCGTCAGTTAAGCATCCAACTCATGATTTTGGCTCAGGTCATGATCTCAGAGTCATGGGATGGATCCCCGTGGTGGGCTCTGTGCTCAGCAGGGAGTCTGCTTGATATTCTCTCCCTCTGCCCCTCCCCCCTGCAAATTTTCTCTCTCTCTCTCTCTCTCTCTCTCAAATAAATAAATCTTTTTATAAAAATAGCAAAGACAGGATATGCTCAACTCCTTGGAGCGCCTCTCTACTTGCCAAATGGGGTGCTGTCCTATTCATGAATCACATAATAAAGCTAATCAGATCTTCACATTTACGTGGTTGACTTTTGTTATTTAACAAGTGCACGTGCTCCCTTGCACTTCCCAGCCTCCCTCGGGGAATGTGACTCACACGGACTGTGAGCAGGGATGATGGGTGTCACTCCCAAGTCAAGGCAGTTAACAGGCCCTGTGTCTCCTCCATCGAAGGGGTGACTTTGAAAGCCCAGTGACAGCTTAGGACAAGATGATGAGATCTGAGACCTCTGGGTCACCAGGTGGAAGAGAGAAGCTATGAGATGCTCAAGAATTAAAAATGTTGCCCAAGGAAAAAAATTAGGCTTTATGACTGAGCCGCAAAGACTTGGACTCATATTGGTGACTTCAGTATAGCTTAGCCCGTCCCAACACACTAGCTACTATCGCTTCTGTCTTACAGATGAAATGACAGATGCACAGAGGATCTACGACATGTTGAAAATCATATTGATAGCAAGTAGCACAGCCCAGAAGATAACTGGAAACTTCTGATTCCGTGCTCTTTCCCTGAAGATGCCAAAGTTAAGATGCTGCCTAAATGCATAAAATAATGGCCAGCTGGTATTCAGTGACATTTTGTATAATGAATGTGCAATTTCAGAAAAGCCACTTCCATTCCTAATGTGTCTGTAAATCCAGGACCTCTTAACTTCTTCACTTGCAGGCATTAGAGAACGGAGGGGCTACCCACCAGTGAAGCCTCGAACATGCCAGGAGCCTCTACTGCGTTGCATTCTGTTTTGCAAAGGCTTCTTCATAAAATCAAGAGAGTATTGTTAGGGGTGAGTGGTGAGAACAGCCTTGGGAACAAAAAAAAGTAAATATAAGTCCAATTTTTCATTCTGCCAAATTCAAACAAACATCATTTTAATGACCTGGCAGCCCCCACAAATTCAGCAGCCACCAGTTAAATAAAAAGCCCATTCATTTAAGAAAAGAAGTGTCAACACAGGCATTTAACATAAGTCAGGTTTCCACAGCAGAGTGACCCTGTGTGTGGTGACAGGCATATGTGGGCTGGGATTAGCTAAGCAGCATCACCAAAGTAAATATAGAAAAATATAGAAACCATTCCTCCATCCCGGACCCAACTCACATACCATCTCAGGGACGGATCTTGACGTAAATATGGGAAACATAGTCAGGATTTTCAGAGGTCTCCATAATTCATCAGTCTGCAAGGTAATGTCCCCACCAGTGTCCATAGGTAATATAAAGGACTACCAACTTTTTAGGTAAAAAATACAAGTCGGCACAGACTGTCCAGAGCAATCCAGCATATGCCTTGTAAAACTACAAAGCTCCTACATGAAAACTTAAGAGTACATCTTTATGACCTTGGAATGGGCAAAGATGATTTAGAGGGGACCCAGAAAGTACTAAACATCAAAGAAAAAAACCAATTATTGAACAAGTCAAAATTTTACATTTCTGCTTGTCAACCAGACACTGTTGAGAAAATGAATAGGCAAGCCAGACTGGGAGAAAACATGTGTAACACATAGACCTGATAAAAAGACTTGATTCTGGGATATGTAAAGAATTCATATAATCCAATAATAAAAAGACAAACAACCCAATAAAGAAAGGAGCAAAAGATTTAGGCAGACATTAACCAAGAAATATTCAACCAGAAAATATTCAAATAGCCAATAAGCACATGAAAGAGGATTCAACATCATTAGTCACCAGGGAAATATCAATTAAAACTACAATGAAATACTGTTAATGCCCACCAGAAGGGCTAAAATGAGTAAGAACAGAGAACACCAGATATTGGCAAGGATATGGAGCTATCAGATCTCTAATACATTGCTGGTGGGAGTATAAAATGTTACAACCACTTTTGTTATATAGTTAAATATATAGCTATCCTATGACCCAGCAGTCTCCTAGAGAAATTTCCAAGAGAAATGAAAACATATGTCCATGAAAAGACTTGTCCATAGCAGCTTTATTCATAATAGCTACGTCCTAGAAACCACTCAAGTGTCAATCAGGACTAGAATGGATAAATTGTGGTAGATTCATACCATGGAATACTACAAAGCAACAAAAAGGTACTAATTGCAAAGACGTGAAATAATATCGATGAACTTCCAGAACATTATGCTGAGTTAAAGAAATCATATACGAAGATGATTCCATCTATATGGAGTTTTCAACATGAGAAAATTAATATATGGTGCTAGTAATCAAAGCAGTGGTTGGTTCTGGAGTGTGAGGGGTGTTGACTGGGAAGGGGTAGAAGGATGCTTCTGGGATGATGGAAATATTCTATATCTTGCTAGGGATGTGGATTATGTAAGTACATGCATTTATCAAAACTGATAGAAGTGAACACTTAAAATCTGTTCATTTTCCCTATATGTAAATAATCCTTTGATTTTTTAAAAAAGATTTTACTTATTCATTTGGGACAGAGAGATACAGAGAGAGATAGCAGGAGCAGGGGGAGCGGCAGGCAGAGGGAGAGGGAGAAGCAGACTCCCCACCGAGCCGGGAGCCCGACGTGGGGCTCGATCCCATGACCCTGGAGATCATGACCTGAGCTGAAGGCAGATGCTCAAACATCTGAGCCACCCAGGTGCCCCAACTCTTTGATTTTTAAAAAGCATTGGAAGAGAAAAGGATGCTTTCTATTTTAGCCCAAGGCTAAGAACAGCCCTCTAAGCGACCTCTAGAAACAAAGGAAGCTAAGGCCTCACCCAGACCAGGGGAGGTGGCAGGGTGTTTCTCTTCAACTAATTTGCAGTCTTGGACCAGGGCAGGATAGAATGATGAAATTCGCCAACCCACCCATCACAGCGATTGCACAGTTTTGATGACGTCAGTTAGACAAAGACCGGTGTCGGACATCGCCTCTGTGCCTTGCTTCAAAACTTCCCGGCTGACACTCTGGAAAACAGTATGGAGGTTCCTCAAAAAGTTGAAAATAGAGCTACCATACGATCCAGCAATTGCACTACTGGGTATTTACCCCAAAGATACAAAAGTAGGGACCCGAAAGGCTACGTGCACCCCGATGTTTATAGCAGCAATGTCCACAATAGCCAAACTGTGGAAAGAGCCAAGATGTCCATCGACAGATGAATGGATAAAGAAGATGTGGTACATATATACAATGGAATATTATGCAGCCATCAAAAGGAATAAGATCTTGCCATTTGCAACGACGTGGATGGAACTGGAGGGTATTATGCTGAGCGAAATAAGTCAAACAGAGAAAGACATGTATCATATGACCTCACTGATATGAGGAATTCTTAATCTCAGGAAACAAACTGAGGGTTGCTGGAGTGGGGGGTGGGGTGGGAGGGATGGGGTGACTGGGTGATGGACACTGGGGAGGGTATGTGCTCTGGTAAGCGCTGTGAATTGTGCAA
>NW_022589731.1:17354945-17459547 GCF_004348235.1 Phoca vitulina
TATCTTGATGAAGTCCCAAAAGTTCATTTTTGCTTTTGTTTCACTAGCTTTTGGAGATGTATCTTGAAAGAAGTTGCTGTGGCCGATGTCAAAGAGGTTACTGCCTATGTTCTCCTCTAGGATTTTGATGGATTCCTGTCTCACATTGAGGTCTTTCATCCACTTTGAGTTTATCTTTGTGAGTGGTGTTAGAGAATGGTCGAGTTTCATTCTTCTGCATGTGGCTGTCCAATTTTCCCAGCACCATTTATTGAAGAGACTGTCTTTATTCCATTGCATGTTTTTTCCTGCTTTGTCAAAGATTATTTGACCATCGAGTTGAGGGTCCATATCTGGGTTCTCTATTCTGTTCCATTGGTCTATATGTCTGTTTTTGTGCCAGTACCATGCTGTCTTGGTGATCACTGATTTGTAATATAGCTTGAAATCGGGCAACGTGATGCCCCCAGCTTTGTTTTTCTTTTTCAACATCTCCTTGGCGATTCGGGGTCTTTTCTGATTCCATACAAATTTTAGGATTGTTTGTTCCAGCACTTTAAAAATGTCATTGGAATTTTGATCGGGATGGCACTGAAGGTATAGATTGCTCTGGGTAGCATAGACATTTTAACAATGTTTATTCTTCCGATCCATGAGCATGGAATATTTTTCCATCTTTTTGTGTCTTCTTCAATTTCTTTCATGAGTGTTTTGTAGTTCCTAGAGTATAGATCCTTTACCTCTTTGGTTAGGTTTATTCCAAGGTATCTTATGGTTTTTGGTGCTATTGTAAATGGAATCGTTTCTTTAATTTCTCTTTCTACAGTTGCATTGTTAGTGTATAAGAAAGCAACTGATTTCTGTGCATTGATTTTGTATCCTGCCACATTACTGAATTGCTGGATGAGTTCTAGTAATTTGGGGGTGGAGTCTTTTGGGTTTTCCACATAAAGTATCATGTCGTCTGCGAAGAGAGAGAGTTTGACTTCTTTGCCAATTTGAATACCTTTTATTTCTTTTTGTTGTCTGATTGCTGTTGCTAGGACTTCTAGTACTATGTTGAACAACAGTGGTGAGAGTGGGCATCCTTGTCATGTTCCTGATCTTAAGGGAAAGGCTCTCAGCTTTTCCCCATTGAGGATGATATTCACTGTGGGTTTTTCATAGATGGATTTTATGAGCTTGAGGAATGTTCCCTCTATCCCTATACTCTGGAGAGTTTTAATCAGGAAAGGATGTTGTATTTTGTCAAATGCTTTTTCTGCATCAATTGAGAGGACCATATGGTTCTTCTCCCTCCTCTTATTAACGTGTTCTATCACATTGATTGATTTGCGAATGTTGAACCACCCTTGCCTCCCGGGGATAAATCCCACTTGGTCGTGGTGGATGATCCTTTTAATGTATTGTTGGATCCTATTAGCTAGGATTTTGTTGAGGATTTTGGAATCCATATTCATCAGGGATATCGGTCTGAAATTCTCCTTTTTGATGGGGTCTTTGCCTGGTTTGGGGATTAAGGTAATGCTGGCCTCATAGAATGAGTTTGGAAGTTTTCCTTCTGTTTCTATTTTTTGAAACAGCTTCAGTAGAATAGGTATTATTTCTTCTTTGAATGTTTGGTAGAATTCCCCAGGGAATTTTCGATCACTGCTTCAATCTCGTTACTGGTTATTGGCCTATTCAGGTTGTCAATTTCTTCCTGTTTCAGTCTTGGCAGCTTATAGGTTTCCAGGAAGGCCTCCATTTCATCCAGATTGCTCAGTTTATTGGCATATAGTTGTTGATAATAATTTCTAATAATTGTTTCTATTTCCTTGGTGTTAGTCGTGATCTCTCCCCTTTCATTCATAATTTTATTAATTTGGGTCCTTTCTCTCTTCTTTTGGATAAGTCTGGCCAGTGGTTTATCAATCTTATTAATTCTTTCAAAGAACCAACTTCCAGTTTCGTTGATCTGATCTACTGTGTTTCTGGTCTCTAATTCATTGATTTCTGCTCTAATTTTAATTATTTCTCTTCTAATGCGTGGCTTAGGCGTGGTTTGTTGCTTTTTCTCTAGTTCTTTAAGGTGTAGAGTTAGTTGGTGAATTCGGGATTTTTCTATTTTTTTGAGTGAGGCTTGGATGGCTATGTATTTCCCCCTTAGGACCGCCTTTGCAGTATCCCATAAGTTTTGGACTGATGTGTTTTCGTTCTCATTGATTTCCATGAATTGTTTAAGTTCTTCTTTGATTTCTTGGTTGACCCAAACATTCTTGAGCAGAGTGGTCTTTAGCTTCCAAGTGTTTGAATTTCTGCCAAATTTTTTCTTGTGATTGAATTCCAGTTTTAGAGCATTGTGGTCTGAGACTATGCAGGGAATAATCTCAATCTTTTGGTATCGGTTGAGACCTGATTTGTGACCCAGTATATGGTCTATTCTGGAGAAAGTTCCATGTGTGCTTGAGAAGAATGAGTATTCTGTTGTTTTAGGGTGGAATGTTCTGTAAATATCTATGAGGTCCATCTGGTCCAATGGATCATTCAAAGCTCTTGTTTCCTTGTTGATTTTCTGCTTAGATGATCTGTCCATTGCTGAGAGTGGAGTATTGAGGTCTCCTACAATTAACGCATTGTTATCAATATGACTCCTTATTTTGGTTAACAGTTGGCTTATGTATATGGCTGCTCCCATGTTGGGGGCATAGATATTTACAATTGTTAGATCTTCTTGTTGGATAGACCCTTTAAGAATGATATAGTGTCCTTCTGTGTCTCTTATTACAGACTTTAGTTTAAAATCTAATTTGTCTGAGGGGCGCCTGGGTGGCTCAGTCGTTAAGCGTCTGCCTTCGGCTCAGGTCATGATCCCAGGGTCCTGGGATCGAGCCCCACATCGGGCTCTCTGCTCAGCGGGGAGCCTGCTTCTCCCTCTCCCACTCCCCCTGCTTGTGTTCCCTCTCTTGCTGTGTTTCTCTCTGTCAAATAAATAAATAAAATCTTTAAAAAAAAAAAAAATCTAATTTGTCTGATATAAGAATTGCTACCCCAGCTTTCTTTTGAGGTCCACTGGCATGGAAGATGGATCTCCATCCCTTCACTTTCAGTCTGGATGTATCTTTAGGTTCAAAATGAGTCTCTTGTAAACAGCATATGGATGGGTCCTGTCTTTTTATCCAATCTGCAACCCTGTGCCGTTTTATGGGAGCATTTAGGCCATTCACGTTGAGAGTGATTATAGAAAGATATGAATTAATTGTCATCATGTTGCCTGTGAAGACGTTGTTTTTATAGATTGTCCCTGTAAATTTCTGTTGTAGATCACTCTTGGGGTCTTTCTCCTTTTATAGAACCCCCCTTAATATTTCTTGCAGGGCCGGCTTAGTGGTCACATATTCTTTCAACTTCTGCCGGTCGTGGAAGCTCTGCATCTCTCCATCCATTCTAAATGAAAGCCTTGCCGGATAAAGTATTCTTGGCTGCATGTTCTTCTCATTTAGTACCCTGCATATGTCTTGCCAGGCCTTTCTGGCTTGCCAGGTCTCTGTGGATAGGTCTGACATTATTCTGATGTTCCTCCCTCTGTACGTAAGGAATCTCTTCCCCCTAACTGCCCTTAAGATGGTTTCCTTGGTTCTAAGATTTGCAAGTTTTACTATTACATGCCGGGGTGTTGGCCTGTTTTCCTTGATCTTAGGAGGGGTCCTCTCTGCCTCTAGGACTCGAATGTTTGTTTCATTCCCCAGATTAGGGAAGTTCTCAGCTACGATTTGCTCAAATACATCTTCTAGCCCTCTCTCTCTCTCCACTCCCTCCGGGATTCCAATTATTCTGACATTGGAACACCTCATGGTGTCACTTATTTCTCTGATTCTATTTTCATGGATTCTGAGTTGTTTTTCCCTGGCCTCCTCTTTTCCCTTTTTATCTATTATACTGTCTTCCAGATCGCTTATTCTCTCTTCTGTCTGAGTTACCCTAGCTGTTAGATTATCTAGATTGGATTGGATCTCATTGATAACATTTTTAAGTTCTGCCAATTCCCCTTTTATTTCTGCCCTTAGAGACTCTATGTTGCCATTAATTGATTTCTCCATTCTAGCCATTGTCTTCACAATTGCTAGCCTGAATTCCATCTCCGACATCTTGGTTATGTCTGCATCCATTTGTAAATCTGCAGCATAAGTCATAATCTCTGAGTCTTTTCTGTTTTGGGGGGCTCCTCCTCCTAGTCATTTTGTTGATGGGTGTTTGAGGGAATGTATAGAGTCCAAATTATTGACCAGAACCCAAGCAAGATGCACCTGTTTTCTTGGGACCTTAGGGTTGCTGGCCTCTTGTTTTCCCAGCCTGTCTTCTGGGGGAGGGGCCTGCTGCGCTGTTACTCAGGCAACCCTGTTCGGGGGGGGAGTTGCCCTGCGCCCCTGTGGTGGGGGATGGGCTCAGCGGGAATCAGTCTTTGGGGCTTTTGTTCTCTGGCGCCTTTCCCTGGTGGCTTTCGCGTCTCTTCCGCGAGTCAGAGCAGAAGAGACCGTTTCCAACCCTCCGCCTCAGAGCAGAGAGACCGCAGTCTGTTCTTCAGTGAGCCCTCCAGGCCACACCGCCTCCAATTCTGTCCGTGCTGCTATAAACTGCAGCGTCCTGGGTTGTACGCCCCTCCGCAGCGCCCCCAGTCCTGCCTCCAGGTCGGGGCACGTCTCTGCCCTTTGTGCTTCTAAAACCGCCAGCCGCTTGCAATTCGGGTGCGCCTGACTCCGCTGCTCTGGGGTTTCCACCCCGGGGGTTGCAGTTCATCGGCAGGACCCCGGCGCACCGGGTTTCCGTCTCGGAGGCTGCAGTTCGCGGGCACGCGACCGTCGCTCCGGTTTCTGTCCGGGGGGCTGCAGTTCGCGTGCACGTGACCCCTCCGGTCTGGTTTTCCGCCCCGGGGGCTGCCCTAAAGTCCTTTCCTGACGCTACCGGTCTGCGAGTCTGTGCCCGTCCGCAGCGCGCAAGGCTGTCACTCACCGGCGGTGTAGGGTCCCCACGGCCAGGCTCCCTCCCGCCGCCGTTTATCCTCCGATATCTGCCCGCAGAATCACGGCTCTCCGCTTCATACCTCAAAACCAACCGCCTGCGATATTGTGTTTGTAGAGATCTAGATCTTCTTACATCTCAGGCTGGTTTCGTGGGTGCTCAGAGTGGTCTGGTAGATATCCAGCTCAATTCCGGGGACCAGTTGAAATAGGGTCCCCTACTCCTCCACCATCTTTCCCCTCCTCATTTTCAACTTTTTCAGGAACCTGGATAAAGAAGATGTGGTATATATATACAATGGAATATTATGCAGCCATCAAAAGGAATGAAGTCTTGCCATTTGCAGCGACGTGGATGGAACTGGAGGGTGTTATGCTGAGTGAAATAAGTCAATCAGAGAAAGACATGTATCATATGACCTCACTGATATGAGGAATTCTTAATCTCAGAAAACAAACTGAGGGTTGCTGGAGTGGTGGGGGTGGGAGGGATGGGGTGGCTGGGTGATAGACACTGGGGAGGGTATGTGCTCTGGTAAGCACTGTGAATTGTGCAAGACTGTTGAATCACAGACCTGTACCTCTGAAACAAATAATACATTATATGTTAAAAAAAAAAAAAAAAGAAGAAGAAGAAGAAGATAGCAGGAGGGGAAGAATGAAGGGGGGGAAATCGGAGGGGGAGACGAACCATGAGAGACTATGGACTCTGAAAAACAAACTGAGGGTTCTAGAGGGGGGGGGGGGGGGGGGGGATGGGTTAGCCTGGTGATGGGTATTGAGGAGGGCACGTTCTGCATGGAGCACTGGGTGTTATACGCAAACAATGAATCATGGAACACTACATCAAAAACTAATGATGTAATGTATGGTGATTAACATAATAATAATAAAAAAAGAAATACACATCTCCATATGCAAATGCTTCCTTGGGTGCTGAAACCTTGTGTAACACAGACCCCTATTCAACTGGCCGCTTGCCTAGACTGCTGTCCCTGGGATAAACTTAAGAGAGACCAATGGCCTCCCACTAACAGAGTCAGCTTTCTTGTTATGTTTCCTATTAAGGTGTGTATTTAGCAAGAGCTAAGAATCACGACCCAACATCCACACCATAACCACTGCCTTTCTCCGTAAACAGCGAATCCATTTCTGGGCCGACTTCAAGTCCAGGAGTGTGTGGTCATGGGGGTTGGACCATGGGTTCTGCTGCCACTGACTAATAACTAGATGATCTATGGGATAATATGGCTTCCAGGGGGCAGCTATCTTGTCAAAGAAAAAAAAAACTTAAAACTTGGGCACCTGGGTGGCTCAGATGGTTAAGCATCTGCCTTCGGCTCAGGTCATGATCCCAGACTCCTGGGATCGAGTCCCGCATCGGGCTCCCTGCTCAGCGGGGAGCCTGCTTCTCCCTCTGCCTCTCTCTCTCTCTCTCTCATGAATAAATAAATAAAATCTTTAAAAAAAAAAAAACTTAAAACTTAAGATTTTCAATTTTGCATGATTATTTTTCTCATGCACAGTGAATCATAATGAAGTATCAACCCAGTACTGAAAAATCACAAGCGTGTGGCGAGTACCCACTGTTTCTGGTTGTGTCTCTTGTTGGGTTCCATGGTCCAGGCAGTCCTCGACCACCACAAAACAGGGGACTTCTTTTTTTTTAATTTATTGACTTATTTCTTTAATACCACCTTGTTGTACAAAGAGAGAGGGTCCTCTTGAGGAGCAGAGGAGGGCCTGGGGCTCGAGGGCCCGCATATCCCTTCTTCGTTCATTTTCTGTATAGACGATGCAGAGCGTGTGGCTCCAGGAAAATATTTTCAAGCAAGGAATTGTGCCCTTTGTATTTCTGTCTTTATCTTGAGAAGTAACTCACCCTTCTTTTTTCTTTTCTTTTCTTTTCCTTTCTTTCTTTTTTTTTTTAAAGGAAACTAGTTAGTGAAAGACATAGTGTAAATATGACAAAACCTCTTCAGTGCAGATAGTTCATTTGAATCAAATGGCTTGTTACAACAGGCTTTCAGCTAAATTGCTTAATGTATGTTTTGTAAAAACTTTACAAGGCATCTGCCAACGCTTAACCAGAGTGGTAGGTTGGCGTGTGGGTTTTCCTTTGCGGGGAAGATTCTAGAAAGTGGCACTGGGATGTGGAGACAATTACGTGGAAGCATGTTGATGAAGACTGGAAAAATAGATGAGGAGCTATTAAATCTGCTGGAACGGGGGAAGAGCTGTCACTGTGCAGAGATAAACAGGCTCGGGCTCCCGCAAGGCACGTCGCGATCAAGGCCGTGAAGGGTCCATTCGTCAGCTGCCGCTGCTGTCGGCCCCACGCAGCTGCCCCCAGACACGGGCAGTGGCAGAAGCCCAGGGAATCCCACACAAGGGCAGTTTCCGTGGAGTTCCAGCGTTGGCGGGTGGTGGGGGGATGACATGCGTCTTGACTTTGACTGGGTTTTCACAAGTTTACAGATGAGCCTAAGAGAGACTCTGGCTCTGGGTTTCTTTGCTTCAAAAGAGGATACAAATGCTTCCTGGTTGGGGGGGTGGGGGGGACTCTACGTTAAATGCACAAAACGTTGCTTGTGATTTAAGTTGCCCAAACTGAAATAGGAAGACGTGATCGTGAACATGGCACCCAAGGCCGTCCCTGCACACACCAGCTCGTTCTGTGCTCCCATGGGTTGGCCCGTCATGCCCTCCACCTGAAATGCCACTCTTTCTCTCCTTGTCCCCAGGTCAGCAGCGCCTCATCATCGTGACCCAGCTCCTGGGTCTTCTTCTCTTGGATGTTTTCTACCCAAGCTCTTCCACTTGGAACTAGATTTGTCCCTTTCCTCTGTGTCTTCCCACTGTACCCTGTCACTCTTCCATGTCATACCCTGCAAGTCCCAGAAAGCAAATTCCAAGCAGGTGCCTGGCTCATGTCTGTACCTTCACCATTAGCACAACATCGAGCACGCAGGACGTGTCATGACTAAAGGCATTGATATTATTGAAGGCAATTTGATTTCTTTACTTGAGAAAGTGAGAAAAGATTGGAAGATTGCTGCGCGGGGAGACATGTGGAAGTATTCAGTGCTACATTCATCTGTAGACTCCAGCAGATTGCACAGAGAGCCCTGATAAAGCCAGGGAGAAAACAGACTGCAAGATGGCGGAGGCTTCCCCTGCTCGAGCTGACGTCCATGCAGCCTTCCTGCCTGGGCTGCTCCTTGTGCCCCTTCTCAGTCCCTGATCAAAACGCACACTGGATTTCCAGAAGGACAGCTCGGTTGAGACAAGTGAATGGGGAAGATGAGGAAAAGCATTTGGATGGTACAGTTGAAGGCTCTTAAAGTTTGCACTTCTGTGACTTCTGAAAACATTCCTCCTGGGAGAGTCTTAGAGAGAGAAAGTGCACTTTGATCTGAAACCCAACCTCTTTGAAACACCACAGAGTGATGTTTAAAACCACAAAGTTCCCAATAACCCACAGATCCACAGGCCCCTTCCGAATATGTCCACTCCCTCCTGTCTCCTTAACCAGAGGACTATACAACAAGGCTCAAACACTGAAAACGTGCCTCGAGCAAGATCCAGAGGAAAATAGGGATGAAACCAGCCCAGAGAAAAGAATATAATTTAGAAATACTGCTGCTCCTATGAGGAGAACACATAGTCATTTTGCCACGTGAAAAACAATGGTTTCTTGCAACTCATCATAGAGATCAATTGGAACATGCTGGACCTCTGCAGGATCCCCATCATCTAACAAACTAATGACAAGGGGAGCCGATTTCTGAGCAGGTGAGGGGATTCAGGCTGCACACTCCCCAGGGGAGGGAAGGCTAAATCAGCCAGAAAAAGGTAGAGCCATATAGTTCGGTAAGCTGAGTGCAGATAAGCGTGGATAATTTTTACTCTGAATACAGCTGGACTGACCACTAAACTGTCGCTTCATATCGAGCTTGTAACTGAGAAACCACAATTATCCTTTTGAGCACATTTATAAGGAAGCACAGGGGAGCCCAAAGCGTTCTGGGTGAGACTATTTCGAGCAGGTGGATTGGGGCAATGCGCGAGGATTGTCACATGGCCGCCCTGCAGGGAAGGGAAGGGAAGCCAGAGGCAGCCCACACTGAAAAGGACAGGGCAGAGAAGAGGCAGGGATGAAAAGGAGATGAAAAAGGAAATAATGGAGGGCAGCAGACGACAATCGCTGACTTCTTTAGAAGGGCCAGCAGCTTCCAAAGCCTGATATGTCTCTGAGCCACAAACGTAACTCAGAGGTGATAAAAAGTCTTGTTTCTTTTCTTTCTCCCACGCCCCCGCCCCACCCGCCTTGCACTGGACAAGTTACCCCCAGTTCAGGCTGCCTCTCTTCTTCCTCTCCAGTTTCTAAGCCTCAGACAGCAACACCTGCAAGTTTATCTGTATCTCAATCCTATAACGAACTACAAGCTCAGAATAGGATAGGTATTCCTGAGGCTTCAGACATGTTTTGGATCGAGATAACGAATCCTTTACATTCTGCAAATTCCTTTAAAACATTTCCAAACAAATAATTCATGAGTGCCACCCACAGTTTTGGAAGCAGGAGGACTCCTTTTTCCATGTGTCCCCAGTAACTCCCCAGTCTGAACAGAGGAAGACGAGCAGTAGAATTCTCTGCTGCTTTCACCATCACATGAATTCACTACTTGTCCCTACTTAAAAACCCTGGTACATGAAAATCCTCACACATTTCAACCATGTGTGTGTGTGTCAATTCTAAATGGGGGCGGGGGCGGGGAGAATTGATAAACTAGAGCACTGGTCTATTTCCCATCACCTGAAGACTTAAACTTAAAGCATGGTCAGAGCATGACAAAGGATTCAGGCAATTTCTACAGATGAAGTCAGACATTGAATGTCTACTCACGCTAGACATTTAACAACTCCGGCGACAAGAGAGGAGCTGTAGTCTAAGAGACTGTCATAGAGAATTAGTCTATAGGAACAGAAATTTCTATTGATGAGGGAAGTGCCAAGGGCAGAGATGGAATCACAAGGTGCCAAGAGGCTGGGAGGCTGGGAGGCGAGCACACAGAACCACGAACACGGCTCAGCACCAACCCCAGGATCTTATACCCATCATGCCAGGGGTGGGATGTCGAGCCTCTTCCTTACACTAGGGCTCCGGCTGCACCTTCCCGGGGAATTCCACTTTAAGGAAAGAAGTCCCTCATGTTAGAGAAGAGATCAGCAAGCACATAAGATTCACTTGTACTTTGGTCATTTGTACAACCTTTCGCTCACTTGTATTTTGTTCATTTGTACACTGCTTTGTTGGAATGCATCTATTCCAGGAAGCCAGAAGTGTCTGTATTCACACTGAAAACAACAAAGTAATTTCTCATCAGATGTTTTCTCCTCGACAGGGGATGAGAGAAGTGAAGTCTTAAGGCCAGCGAGGAATTTCAGCCCCCTTCCCTTTGGACCTCACTGAGATCAGTCGTTTTCAAAATATGCTCCCTGGACCAGCAGCATCAGCATCACCTGGGAGCTTGTTTGAAATGCAAATTCTCAGGACCGTCGGCCCACCACTCAGGTCTGACTCATTCAGAGACTCTGGGACCGGGCCCCACGATGCATGTTCTCATAAATTCTGCCGGTGATGCTCACCGAAGTATGAGAGCCACCACTTATGGTATCGGACTTCCTTCTGGAACATCCCCTCCTTATAGACTAACTCTCGCAGCAGTGTGGCCAAGGGAGGGGTGGCCCCATGATGTGCTCTTAAGTAAATGCTAACAGTGGGGTTTCCCCCTTCAGTCTATTGACGGGTATGCTTTATTCTCCCCATTTATTTGATGGGCACACGTGGAACCTGAAACAATATTTCTCTATAAAGTGTCAGCATCTTGCACTGACTTCTTAAAAACTTTTTCAGCCGTTTCAGGCACCAGTCCCCCACGTGGCCTTAACACCCAGCACTCTGGTGAATGTTACAATTGTTTTGCAGACAGGAAGTGACTGCAGCATTAACACTATCCAGAAGTGAGTGGTGATAAACTCTGGCATGGCTACAAAAAAGAAAAACCAGGCTCAGAGACGCAGGAACTTCAAGAATACATTTTGCAGTTGAGAGGAAAAACCCACACAAACTCAAAACAAAACCGGCTCAAATAAACCTTGTTCCTCGCCATCTATAAACAGAGTAAGTTCAAGGGAGAATCTTTTGGCCCCCAGAAGAACCGTGGAGTGAGATAAGATGGGGTTTCTCCTTTATTTTCCTGTGTGGGATTGCCTTGGCGCCCCATTATGAAGGCATTTCAAATATCTATTAATGATTTAATTGACGAAGGCCCCTTCTTCCCTCACTACCATACTAGGTTTATCTGGGCAGAACTTCCTGCTATTATCTTAAGTCTCTGGCAGCCTAATGAAGGCTGGATGTCAGCAAACACTATTTTTTAAAAATTGGAGGATCAACTCACAACGAGTAAACACTCCTTTAGATGTTAGAGGTCACTCATGCCCCAACTTGACTTGGATGTCCGACGTGGCTGTCTCGAGAAGCCCATGTGGCTCTGGGCCGTTCAGTCATGTTCACGGAGGACATTCCTTGTCAGGCTTGAAATATGATCCAGTTAATGAATTTACCTTCTTCGCATCCCAGGTACTGGTCAGAATACCCAACGTGAAAATCTCTGTGCTGAGTATTTTCAGATCAGGATCATTTTTAGCTCCTACAGGAGAGTCAGTGTTTCGGTTTTTTTCTTTTAAAAAGGAACATTCACTTCCAATCTATTGTGACATATCTGCACTATGGCCATGTTTTCCAGGAGCAATCACTGGAATTCTCCATAACCCTACTAAACTCCTTTTGACGAGTTCAGGGGAATCAGCATGTTTGTGTTGGCTTGCTGGGCCTTCAAGGCTCATAGACTTAGCTGACTCAGGCAGAGATCGGCAGCCCTGGAGAAGGCATTAGTCTCCCCCATGTATCTACCCTGCAGGCTTCATGGTCAAGAGCAATGCCAAGGAGTTCAAGTGATGACTTGCTTTAGGAAAACAAAAGCCAACAATCCAAGAATCAACGTCCCCACAAAAAGGTCGATAGGCCTCAGTGCTGTAATGGATGTAACAAATATTTAAATAAGGATAATATAAAAACATATTTGCTCTTTTTGATTTTTTTCCAGTGACTTGGCTTTCACTCCACTGAGTGGTTCACCAATTCAAACTTGATCTCTGCTGACTTGTTTAGCCATACCACTTCTCTTTTCTTTCCTTCTGTGTGCCTTTCAATCATATTTCACAGTCCCTTCCAAAAGGACCACAAAGTATAGCACCAGAGATATTCTAAGTCTATCAAGTGACTACATATTAAGTGGTTTTATGAAGCAGGGAGTCTGAGCCAAGCTTCTGTACAATGCCGAGGAAAAGTCAGGGCTCGAGGAAGACTGGTCCAAGCCACAGGGAGTGGCCAGGCCCAGTTCAATCCCAACCACCAGAGTAGCTTCTTCCCTTCCCAAAGCTTGAGCCCCGCAAAAATGAAGCAGACGAGAGCCTCCTTGAATTTAGAATTGCAGTGTGTCTCAGCCGGAGAGGCCCCAATAGAATCCCCTACTTTCGCCTCAGGAAACAGAGCCTGGACCAAGATAAAGAGAATTGCCCGAGATCCTCGAAGAGCCTACAGGGGAAAGCAGGCAAGGAAGAACACTGACCTGGGGGATGACGCCCTGTTCTCCCTGGGGCCCACCCAATCTCTGGGAACCTTAAAGCTGTCCCGATGCTTGTTGGGAAATAAATCCAGGACCTTCCTTGGGTCAAATGAAGTAAGAGAGGGGTGGGGGGAGATGCCAGGCGGAAAATCTGCACAGACCGGCATTTATACCCACCTCCATATGCATTCCCACACACCTTATCTGGAAGCTCAGCCCCCAACATTCTCCTGTGAAGTTTCCATGGACTTTCCAGCCCCACTTGGAGATTATTGGCTGCACCCTCACCACCACACCCACTGACCTCTCTTGTTTGCAGCTCTACTCCCACCTCCTAAAACGGTACCTCACACATACTAAGTATTTAGTGAGTGCTTGCTAAGTGAATGCAGAAATTCTTGTCTCATAGGTGAGGGAGATCAGCCAACTAGTTCTTCAATTTATTCAAGATCATCCCACTAATCGGAGGTAAAGTTGCCTGGCAAACACAGGTATGGTTTTATAAGTGCATAGATACAGAGATGTGCTCATGATCGAGGGAGCTGGAAATGGTCAAGATTCCCAATTATTCTGCCCAGGGTCCAGGTAGCACAGGTGTGCTAAAGGCCCTGACCTCTGTGACTCCTGAACTTGTCACACTGATAAATAGCAATATTAATACTTTTAATTGATGGAGTGTTCTACCTTAATGGCATGTTTCTACAACTTAAGAGAGGGGTCATCTGTTGAGAAATAGCATCTACTACTACCAATCCTATTTGAATGACAGAGACAGAGTCAACACCACACCTAGAGGAAGAACACCGGGGTCCCCAGGTGAACCATACACTAGGATAAATCCCATGTACATGCATAATAACCAAATGAGTTGTTATTAGGAAATCGGCTAAGTACCTAGAATTACAACCTTCCCCAGTATTATCACCGTTCGAAAGGCTGATATAACAAAAATTGATTAGGGAGAGCAATAAAGACTGCTTGGGGAACTGTTAATACGCTTAGGTTCAGGAACATTTATTGAACAAAGGATATTTTCCAGATGCTCTATGTTTTCATAGAAATAATAATGAAATCTGTCTCCTGGAGGATGTGGGATCGCCATAAAGGAAAATTCCCCCATGATGGGGACCAAATAAAGGTGGGAAAATACTCTGGCCAAGGGTTTTCTGAAAAGAGGACCCAAATACCAGGATAGCTATAACCTAAGCTTAAGGCAGGAATTAGATGAGCTGGCCTATCTGGGGCCCCATAATTGTCTGTTTTTACTTCAGGAGGGGACAAAGCCTACTTCAGAAGAGAAAGTCCCTGACATTCAATTAATCTGCTTCGTACCATGTTACAAATAAAATTTAAGGAATCTAACAGACTCTTAATGAAAAAAATAAATCTTGTGAAGTTATTATCTGGGAAACCTGGACATTGTCCGAGGACCTGGTTGCCTGTAACAACCTGCATTTGCCCGGTGGGATTGCCAGGGGATCAGATATCAGACCATAAAGTCGCTAATATAACCGACGCAGCCTGATGGCAGGGAGACACCAATCAATTAGGAAGTCTGTGTGGGGTGGGAGGTGCCTGCTCCAAAGCCTTGATTCTGAAAACAGAAGGTCTCCGTGGAATGTTTCTACAGGCGACAGTGGAAGGCCAAGTAAAACCAGGTGCGGGGACAGGTGATGAGCGCTAGCCCGACCCTGTCTAAGTTCAGGATGTAAACCACTTGCTTCCTCCAAACTGCAGCAACCGGAAATTTAGTTCGTTCTTTCAAGGGGGGCTTCAAAGTTTAAAAACCACCTCTTTTAAGCTGCTCGTGTTTGGTGGCAAACAAGAGAAAACACACATGATCAGAAATATCCCAATGTAGTAAATCTGCCTTGCTTTCTGGATTTCAGAGGCAGATGGTTGAATTTATCTTATACCTCAGTTCATAGGCTATTATTAGCATCAATCCAGGCCAGTCTGCACTCTTATTAACTTATTGCCTTTTTTTTCTAATTTCTCACTCCCATTCCCCTCCCCCACAGACAACAGTTCCAATATAGTTAATACGTATCCTCGAATTTGTAGGTATCTCTGTAACAAATGAACAACTGTGTATTTTAATTTACATAAGTGACAATGGGCAGTGAACATTTTTTTGTCCTTTTTTAATTCGACGCTATGTTTTGAAGCTCTATCCCTGTTGTTATGAGAACATCAATCTGTGGCCTCTCACTACCTCACAGTGTTTCATGATATCCATCCACCACATTTTACTGAACTGTTTCTCCCCTTACTAACACACAGATCCCCTCCACAAACAGTGAGCATCGTACATTTGCATCTCTATCTTCCTCTGCAATCATGCAAAGGCTTTTTCTGAGATCACCCAAGAGTGGGATTCTGAGCCCCCGTGTGGATACATACATCACTGGAGTGAGCCCTGCCTCGGTTGCTCTTTTTTTTTTTTTTTTTAATTTTATTTGTTTATTTGACAGAGAGAGACAGCGAGAGAGGGAACACAAGCAGGGGGAGTGGGAGAGGGAGAAGCAGGCTTCCCGCGGAGCAGGGAGCCCGATGTGGGGCTTGATCCCAGGACCCCGGGATCATGACCTGAGCTGAAGGCAGACGCTTAACGACTGAGCCACCCAGGCGCCCTCAGTTGCTCTTTTGGATGCCTGACCAGTTCCCATTCCTATCAAGAGGACATGAGGGCTCCTATTCCCCATATCCCACCAACCCCACATTAGCCAATTAAATTGGTTATCATTTTTGCCAATTAAAATGGGAATAGAATGTTACCCTATTCTTTTAATTTGCACTTCTCTGAATATTACTGAGTTTGAGCATCTCTTCATATATTTGTCAGCCAGATCAGTTCACCCCTTCTGGGAATTGCTATTCATATCCTTTGCCCATGTTTCTCCATAGACTCTTCTCCTTTTCTTGTTTATTGGCAGAGTTCCTTGTATTCTCTCTATTGGTCTCTCACTAGTCTTAGACATTGCAGATACGTTTTCTTAATCTCTTATCTCTTAACTTTGTCTATGTTATCTTTTTAAACATAACTCTTTAAGTTTTGTGTAATCAGAACCATCAGTTACTCACCTCAGGCTTTGTTCTTTTGAGGTCTTTCTTTCCCCCTAGGTCCTATGTTTTCTCCTATTAGCATTCCAGTGTTACTTTTCACATTCAGGCTTTCCATCCATCCAGGGTCCACTTTATATATGGTGTGAGGTAGCTTTGTTATCTCTGTATAAAGTCAATTTTCTCAACACCTTCTATTAAGTAATTTGTCCTATTGCCCATTGACCTTTATCCTATCAAGTTGTTATATATGTATGTATATGTATATAGAGGAATCAGGCGATACAATCTCTCTGTTCAGTTGGTCTACTTCTCCATTCTTATACCAATAGCACACTGTTTTTATTTCAATGTGTTTGTACTGTGTCTTAATATCTAGTAATGGATATTTCTTCCTCTTCTTTTCTAAAGTGACCTAGTTATTCATGAACCTATATTCTTCTGTATGTAGAATAATGTTGGCACATCCCTTAAAAAATCTAACTGGAAATTTGTTTGGATCACACTGAAATGTGCATTAGTTTGGAAAGAACTGATATCTTCATAATGTTAAAGCACTCCATAAGCATGGAGTAGCTCTCCGTTTAGTCCTTTTCTTAAAATGTTATCCATGCATATGATGTATATTCTTTATTAATTCCAAGACAATTTAGAATTTTGTTGCCACTATGAAGGCATCTTGTTTTCTGTTTTATTTTCTGATTCGTTACTGGTGGTATGGAAAGACACAATTGATTTTTCTGAGTTTATCTGTGTCTTTGCAAATTTTCTGAGCTACCTTATTCTAATCTTTTTCTGGTGATTCTTACAGATTTCTCTTTAGATCATATCATCCATCAGTAGATGACAACTGAATGCCCTCCCTCCCAATCATTAGACTGACATTGTTTTGTTTTGTTTGGGTTTTATCTTATAGAGTTGTCCAGGACCTTTGATACTCTATTAAAACAGCAAAAGCATATGTTCCTAATCCTCATGGGGATGAATCCAAAGTTTCTCTTAAGTGTGTTATCTGCGGTAGGTCAGAGGCATAAATCTTTCCCACATTAAGGAAGTGCCTTTCTAGACAATGTGAAAGATATTTTATCATATATTGATGTTGAATTTTATAAAAATGCTTTTTTTAATATCTGAGATGATCAAGTAATCTTTCTCCTTTGGATTAATGTAGCAATAAATTTTTTGAGGTTAAACCATCTTTGCCTTTCTGGGCTAAATTCTTCATGATCATCTATTACTTTTACCCTTTTATATTTTGAACTAATATTTCACTTTGCATTTTTAGATCTGTGTTCAAATGTCAAATGGTCCTGACAAAATTTGAAGTGACTAATACACTCGTCTCATAAAATGATTTCTAATGCCTTCACTCTTTTTCTATTTCCCAGAGTTGTCTAATTCTTTTGACCTTGGGTAGAATTTACCTATAAAACCACTGGATCTGGGGCTTTTGTGAGAGAAACAGCTTAATTACCATTTTAATGTCATAATTGCTTACGGATCTATTCAATTTTTTTGTTTCTCTTGCTCTACTTTAGCAGTCTATATTTTTCCATAAAAGTATCTATTTCATGTTTTCAAATCTGTTGATGGATAGTTGTTCCTAATATTAATTTGTTTTCCTCAGCTCTATCTACTTTATTGCCCCATTTTTCATTCTGCATTTTTGTTATTTGCTTATTCTCTCCTTATCCTGATCAGTCTGGCCAGAGGGTGCCTCTTACAGTGTTTTCAAAGTATCAGATTTGGGTTTTATTAATCTTCTCTATTAAGTATTTCTCAAATTTTTTATCTTAAATTTCTTATAGCTCTCCTTCCTTTTGTGTGTGTTCTTTTTCCAACTTCTTCTCGTGAACTCTTAGATCAGTTGTTTTCAGTTTTTCTTGTTTTCAAATAACTGTATCTAAGGTTATACTTTCCCTCTAAGTATTACTTTAGCTATCTTACACATGTTGATAGGTAGTTTTTAAATTGCTGTTTAATTCTAAGTATTTGATAATTTCCCTTATGATTTCTGTTTTAACCTGAAATAGGTTCTAGATATATAAGGTATTTTAGTTTTCTTTTGATCCTGATTTCTCATTTTACAACATTTTCATCAGAAAACATATTCTGCATTAAATAGCATTCTCTGGAATCGGTAGCTTCCTTGGTGACCTAGCAAACTAGTAAACATTTTCTTGTGAATGACCCAGTCTCCAAAAAAGTGGACCTTTACTGTTTGTTGGGCATAGAATTTCACACACGTCTATTATTTTCCCATCTTAATGTCTCACTTGGATCTTTTGTATCTTTGGTCTGCTTAACCCATCAGTTTGAGAAAGCTGTTTTAAAATTACTGCCAACAATTGTTGACTTAACTCTTTCCTCCCATAGTTCTGTCAATGGCCATTTTGTATATTTTAAGGTGACGCTATTGGGTGAATTTATGTTCATTATGACTAGGGATTCTTACTCTATTGTTACACTTATAAGAATGTTACATCCCTCTTTGCCCTTAGTGGTTTTTCCCTTTAGTTCTATTTCATGAGATATCAACACTGCTGGGGCACCTGGGTGGTTTAGTCTGTTAAGCCTCTAACTTCGGCTCAGGTCATGATCTCAGAGTCATGGGATCCAGCCCCACGTTGGGCTCCATGCTCAGCAGGGAGTCTGCTTGAGGAGTCTCTCCTTCTCCTTCTCCCTCTGCTCCTCCCCCCACTCATGCGTGCCCTCTCATTCTCTCTCTGTCGCTCACTCTCTCAAATAAATAAAATCTTTAAAAAAAAGATATTAACTTTATTTTGGTTCACATTTTTCTTATATATACTTTTTCATCTTTTTGTCCTTCATCTAACCAGATTCTTTTCTTTCACTACTCTCTTACTGAAAAAATATTGCCGCATTTTATGTTCTATATCCAATCTGAGTAGTTCTGTCTTTTGACTGGAGAGTTAATCTTTATCGTAATTACTTTTTTGCTACATTAAGATTTATTTCTGCCATCTTATTTTACTTTTTTCCCAATTACCATGATTTTTTCTGGCTTTCCTTCTCCTTTCCTGCCTTCCACTGGATAGATCAAGCTCCTTGTTTGAAAATGGTACATTTTACTTTTGTCTTCTGATAGTTGCTCCTAACTTATTAGGATTCACAATCATATTTTCCCTTCTCCATTTCTTTAAGTTATCAACATGGACATCTTATACTTAACAAAAGTGCCTTGGTGTGGGTTCATCAGCTGCTGTTCTCACCTTCCTCTTCTGGCCCCCCAGCCGTAGGTCCACCATGTCTCAGATTGTATTTTATTTTTAAAGATTTTATTCACTTGAGGGGCGCCTGGGTGGCTCAGTCATTAAGCGTCTGTCTTTGGCTCAGGTCACGGTCCCAGGATCCTGGGATCAAGCCCCGCGTCGGGCTCCCTGCTCAGTGGGAAGCCTGCTTCTCCCTCTCCCACTCCCCCTGCTTGTGTTCCCTCTCTCGCTGTCTCTCTCTCTCTGTCAAATAAATAAATAAAATCTTTAAAAAAAAAAAAAGATTTTATTTACTTGAGACAGAGCAAGAGAGAGAGAGAGAGAGCATGAGTGGGGGGTGGGGCAGAGGTAGAGAGAGAAGCCGGCTTCCCGCTGAGCAGGGAGCCTGACTCGGGGCTTGATCCCAGAACCCTGGGATCATGACCTGAGCTGAAGGCAGATGCTTCACTGACTGAGCTACCCAGGCGCCCCTATGTCTCAGATTTTAGTTCTGTGTTGTTATGCATGTCCACAATGATAGTTCTGGGGACATGCATCAGTCTCTCCTCTGGAGAATGAGGACTTCAAAGATGCTTCTCCAAGCTCTTCCTTCTTTACTTAAAGAAACTTGAAAGTGTGTACTCTAGAGAGTGGGCTGTTTCTCCTTGAAGAGCGTGGTATAGATGTTGACTCACAGGCAATTAACAAAAATAAACTTTACCACATGAATGAACATCAAACCATCACAAACAACTCTTTAGCCTTGGAAACTTCATGAGTGAGAAGGGAATGTTTCACCATTCCCAGGAAACAAGTGATCCACCTCATTGCTTGATAATAGCCGAAGGATGCTGCTCGACCCAAGAACCAAACCACACTCTTCTAAACAGCAAGGCACTTATGTTCATAAGGAGTTCTAAGTAGAAGGTACACACTAAGCAAATATGCACTGAGTCAAGCCATGCCCACAGTATATAATTTCCCACACACTACTGCAATACAGATGTACCTCCTTGGTAGTTATATGTGTGTTTCTACACAGACACACACTCTAAACCATTCTTTCAGAATACTGTCATCAAACCAAACTATTGAATACACATTTTTTTAACGTAACAGTCAATATTAGTCCTAACACTGTGATTTTTTAAAAAGATTTTATTTATTTGAGAGAGAGAGTGGGCATGCACAAGCTGGGGGGAGGGGCAGCAGGAGAGGGAGAGGGACAAGCAGACTCCCTGACGCCGGGCTCGATCCGAGGACCCTGAGATTGTGACCTGAGCCGAAGTCAGATGCTTAACTGACTGAGCCACCCAGGTGCCCCCACACTATGATTTAACAGCAAAATAGCAAAAACTATTCTTCTCAAGGAGAACAAACATCGAAATCAAAGATCCATCATTTTTTCTAAAGCTGCAATTCACAGATCTTCACATGACCCAACTTGTTTAGCCCAGTCCTTCCCTTCCATGCGTTCCTTAACATTTTTCTTAAATCCTACATAACTAGAATTTCCCTAGGCCTCACAAGCCTTAGGATATAAATGAGACTACATTAAATTAATGCCCAGATCCTTCTGGCTCCAAAACTTCAGCTGCTTATCTGTCAGAGATGAGCCTTCTACCTTGATCTTTCCTGGTTGCTTCTGGGAGACCATGGGAGCACCTCACTTATTTCTACACCCCAGCCTCTCTGTTGGTGCCCACTGCCCACTAAGCCACATGACGAAGGCCCATAATCCTTCCTCCTCCACTGCCAGGATGCTGTTGGGCTCACTTTGGTAGGACTTCACTGCATATCTACCTGTGGAGGATGAGGGGGCATGTCCGCTTCTCTACTCCATGGTGCTCCACCATCAGCAAGGCACCCACGCGAAACTACTCTTATATCCAGAATCTTGCAAAGTATTTTAAGAGAGCTCCTTCAGGTCTTCATTTGCAACTTTCTCTCTCCCCAGGGCTCAGCACTCTTGGTCCATGAATTCAGGCCGGGAAGTAGGGGTACGTCACTGCGATCTCAAATCCTCACACAAAACCCTGATTCCACAACCGTCTGCAATAGGGGTGGATACTAAGTTTTTATAGGTAGTATATCTGGGAAGAGGCATGGAAGAGACGCAATTCAGATGCAACCAAACCCTACATTTTGGTTTAGCCTTGACTGGAACATTTACTGTGCTGATGACTATTTGTGCACCTTCCCCCTGAAAAGATTCTGGGGGTTTTAAGATGCTCGTTTTACTCAAAAAGTATTTTTGAAACCTTGTCATCAAAGTAGGAATGTGTCCCATGAATTATTTATATATATCGATTCATCAATGATAGCTTAGAAAGCACTTCATGAGAGCACCTTTTTTTGGCGGGGGGGTTGGTATTTCAAAGCTGTGGTGGTCATTGGGACTGTTAACAAATATTCAGGTTCACTTCCTCCCAGGGACGTGGTGAAACTGCCCTTCCCTGCCTTCCTGAAGTTAGGTGTAGCCTTTAAGAGCTGCAACTTCGAGGCCACTGCCTTGCACAGCTCCAGGGGGCAGCATTAATGCTGCATGCTATGAGAATACCCTCTGTGTACTATGGCCCTTGTACAGGGCCACCCCTGGAACCAGGCAGCACTTTGGCACCGAATAAATACGTGTGTGTCCTGAGTTCTCCATCAAGTTTAACTCATGAATGGGAACAATCTTACTAGAGTATAATAGTTTTGAGCCTGGAGAAGGAAAAATATATTACTATATTTTTTGAATTTTGAGAAAGATCTTTCTTCCCAGTGCCAGCAAAGTATTGATTTATTGGAAGGCAGTAGTTCTCAGCGGGGGCAAGGATTAGGAAGAATCTTGCCCCCCAGGGGACAGTTGGAAATTTGTGGAAGTATTTTTGGTGGTCAGAAGGGCTTTGATGCCGGTAGCTAGTACATCGAGGTGAGGGGTGCCGATAAACATCACACAATGCACAAGAAGGCCCCACAACGAAGGATTACCCTGCCCCAAAGATCAAATGTGCCACCGTTGAGAAACCATGCCTTAACATAAGACTGAAGGGAAATATAGTCATCCTCAGAGAGAGAATTCTCATTTTATATGGACTAAATACTCTCCTTCACTGGGGCTAGAAAAGAGAAAAAGTTGAAGATGGTATAAAGCTCAAGAAGGTGGAACTTTCCATTCCTTCCATGTAGACAGCACACAGTGGCTTCCTTTCTGAGAGTTACAGTATGAAAAGAGGGAAGAGTAACTTACAGTAGAGAAACCTGGCAAATACTACCTCAGCCAAGGGGTCAAGTTGAACATCAACAGTAACAAGGTATGCTGACAGTATGTACCCATGATACGATGTGATTCCATCGCACTTTACCTCCCAAAACCCATAACCTTAGTCTTAGCATGAGAAAAACATCTGAAAAATCCCAGTTGATGGACATTCTACAAAATGCCTGACCAATACCTCTCAAAGTCATAAAAAACAAGTGAATTCTGAGACACTCTCACAGCCAAGAGAAGCCTAAGGAGTAATGTAACGACAAGTAAATGTAACGTGGTGTCATGGAAGGGATTCTGGGTTGGAAAAAGCATATTGGATAAAAACAAAAAAAAATCAGAATAAAGCATGGGACTTCTTGAATAACAATGTATCAGTATTGCTTCACTCATTATGAGGAATGTGCCACCCTAATCTAAGATGTTCGTGGTAGGGGAAATGGGGTGTGGTATCATATTGTCTTTGTAATTTTTCTGTAAATCTAAAATTATTCTAAGGTAAGATGTTCATTTTTTTTTAAAGATGAAATAAGGGATGTAGAACTATAAAGAATTTTCCAACAGTTTCAATGGTGAAAAATGAAATTGTTCATAAAGAGACATTACAGAAATATGTAACCAGCTGGACGAATGATCATTCATCGCGTCTGATTCATGGCAATGCGCTGAGGACAAGCTTGTCACTGATGGAACAATATTTGACCACATAGTACATGCAACACGTAATAAAAGTGTGCCACGAGGAGATATTAATCTGCTCAAAGACAGAAGAGGCACACACAAGATGATTGAACAGGGAGAAAAATAGCTTCTGATAATGGAGCAGTGGTGTGTTCAAACTGTTCTGTTGAACCCAAGCGACCCACAAAAGTCTGGTCTTGATATACTTAAGTATATTTTAACTATTTTTAAAACTGTAATAAAAAAGTAACACAATCTCACAACTGTCTCTGTAATGTAACATACAAGAGATCAATAACATGTGTGTGGTGGTTAACTTTATGTGTCAACTTGACTGGATCACAGGGTGCCCAGATATTTGGCTCAACGGGATTTCTGGTGTGTCTGGGGTGGGGAGGGGCGGGGGTGTTTGCAGAGGAAATTAGCATTTGAATCAGTGGACTCACTAAAGTGATTTGCCCTCCCCATGTGTGTGGGCATTGTCCAATCCATTAAAGGGCTCAATGCAACAAAGAGGAGGAGGAAGACAGACTTTGGCCCTTCCTGCCTGATAGCTTAAGCTGGGACATTAATCTCCTGCCCTTGGTGCTCCTGGTTCTAAGGCCTAGGGACTCAGAGTTGATTATACCACCAGCTTTCCTGAGCCTCCAGGGGACACATGTCTCAGCCTCCATAAATTCATGAGCCAATTCCTTATACTAAATCTCTCCATTTATACACACACACACACACACACACACACTTAGTATATACATACTTTATATACATACTATCATCTATCTATAAATATCCAATGTCTATACATATACATGTGTGTATATGTGTGTGTGTGTGTATACACATATCTAGAGATGCTAATACAAAGGGGGTTTACATTTGGTTCCAAGAACGAAGCTTTTCCTGCCATCCCGGAATACACCTTTGAACATCTGATAAAGTGCCATTAATGAGGAAGGATGGAGCTTCATCCCCATCTTCTTACAGACTCCCGACTCTGTATGTCCTCTTCACATATTCCTACAGGTGCAGGCTCCATCCAGCACTGGAAAAATCTCTTTCTCGCATGCTCAGAGTCATCACAGGCAAGACTGGACAAAGATCTGTGTTATTGGGAGGATGAAATGACCTAATTGATGCAAAGCCCTTTGCACACCACCTGGCACATAGTAATTGCTCAATAAATGTCTGGCTCACCAGCCCTGCAAGAAGATTCATGTTCCCCAAACAAACCGTGTTTGTTCAGACTTCCCTGTCTTATCTGCTTCACTGCCCCTGCCTGCGGCATACTCCGTTCCTCTTCAGGATGCTACTTGGATGAGGATGAGGCCACCTTCTGCGGCAAACCTGCCCACCCGACGCCCCAGACAGAGGTGGTCTCCCTCCACCATGTTCCCACAGTGCAGGGACCATGCATCTCTTATAGCCTTTGTTAAGCCATCAATAGCTGCTGGTGCCTTTAATTTATTTTTATTGGGGTAAAAGTCACATAACATAGAATTAGCCACTTAAAGTGTGTAATTCAGTGGCATTAAGTACATTCACAATGGTGCGTCTCCATCACCACTAATTCTAGACATTTTCACCTCTCCACGAGGAAAGCCTGTACGCATTCAGCAGTCACACCCCATGCCTGCCTCCACTCAGCCCCTAGTCACCACTGCTCTTGCTGTCTCTATGTATTTACCTAGTCTTGATATTTCATGTAATGGAATCATTCAATAGGTAGCTTTTCCATCTTAAACCTTTTACCTAACCTAATGTTTTCAAGGTTCACTCATGTTGCAGTACGTAACCATACTTCGTTCCTTTTGATGACTGAAAAATATTCCATTTTATGGCTCCATACCACGTTTTGTTTATCCACTCATCAGTGGATAGGCATTTGGAGTGTTTTCCTTTTTCTTTGGCTATATCATAAATAGTGCTGCTATGAACATTCATATACATTTTTGTCTGAGCACCTGTTTTCAATTCTTTAGGGTATACACCTAGAAGCGAAATTGCTAGGTCATGTGCTAATTCTGTATTTATCCTTTTGAGGAGCCTTCAAACTGTTTTCCATAGTGGCTGTACTATTCTCTATTCCTGCTGGCAATGCACGAGGGGTCCAATTTCTCCACATCCTCACCAACACTTGTTACTGTTTGTTTAATTAGAACTATCCTGGTGGGTGTGAGGTGGTAGCTCATTATGGTTTCAATTTGTATTTCCTTAATAACTAAAGATGTTGAGCATCTTTTCATGTGTTAGTTGGCCATTTGTATATCTTCTTTGGAGAAATGTTGGTTATTGGGTTTTTATGCCAATCTTCCCTTCAGGCTGTGAACTCAATGATAGGAGAGAATGACATTTCTTCTTTGGGTCTTCAGTGCAAAGGGAAGCCCCAGGTACACAGCCAACACTCCATGGGAAAAAAAAAAAAACTGAACTGAATGAAGAAATGACCTCAAGAAGAGAGTAAAGAGAGGCCCAAAGGATGCCCCACAAAGGTAGAAACTATAAGAATCAGGGTGAAAAGATACCTACCTGGAGGAAGATCATACAGATGAGGTATGACTTTAGCTAGGACCTAAAGAACGAGCTGAATTTGATTCTAGGTCCACGACTCCTCCTTTATCTCTATTAATTCACTTGCTCTTCAATGCAGTAAGCAGATCCTGAGTAATTATGTCCTGCTGGGAGCCTGGCTGGGCTCCTGTTTGAGATTGGGGGGGATGGGAGGGGTTTGCCCTAGAGACCTCACCCTGCCGTAGGTCCCCATGCACCCACCCTCACCTGTCACTGCCCCTAGTCATCTGATGCTTCTCTCTGTTGAGGGCACTATTTATCATCCCAAGCTGATGGGTCTATAATATGTGGAAATGAGAACAAGATGAGGGACTCAAAGTACTTTATTAGCTTATGAAGTTCAGGAAAACATCAGATTTCAGCCTGCTGCAGATTTGTTCTCATTTTATTTTTCCTTGCCTTTGGTCACAATCTGCTTCCTACCGTATTCCAAATCCAGTCTCCCAGATCAGAGCTGAAACATTTGCCCTCAGCTTTTTTCTTTGATTAGTCAATTAAATAGTCTCTTGAAATTGTGGGTCACCTAGGTGGCTCAGTCTGTGGAGCATCTGCCTTCAGTTCAGGTCATGATCCTGGGGTCCTGGGATCGAGTCCTATGTCGGGCTCCCTGCTCAGTGGTGAATTTGCTTGTCCCTCTCCCTCTGCCCCTCCCCCCCAGCTTGTGCTCTTTCTCTCAAATAAATAAAATCTTCAGAAGAAAACAAAAAAATGTTGAAATTCTTATTAGCTAATGACTGTAGTGCTCACTGGTGACCCTCAGCTCATCATTACTGTCAATAAAAGTTATAATGCGTGTTTGCACATAATTGCAATTTTGAAAACATGATCATAACATGATCTCATTTATTCTCAAAAATGCTGTAAGTGTGTGCATGTGTCCAGTTAGGTACAAGGAAGGGAGATGACTTGCCCAAGCTCATACTGCCCATAAGTGATGAAGCCAAGATCTCATTTTAGCTCTTTTACTTTTAAAGCTCCTGATATTTCCACTTATCCACAGAGCATGACAGAAATTAAGTGTAGGAACAGATTATGTATTACTAACATGGTAGAATTACTCAGCAATATTCTTTCCTCACAGGTTAGTAAGAGTTAAAATTGGGTAAGCTGCATTTCTGCCTTAGTTTCCAATTCTCTTAACATTTTTCATATTTAATTTTTGGACGCCAATTTCTTGGCAAGTGATCCAAACAAAATTTCAAACCTAAGCTGTACCCTTAGTGAAATGACTGATTTTCCCAAAATAGTCCCTGGGCAAACTGCTACACATTGTGCTCAATGACCAGGGACACAGCTGGCAAAAAGCTCCATATAAAGTTTCTCTATTTGCTGAGATGGTTTCGTGCTTGGTCCTCACGGATTGCTTTTAATAATTTAGTCACGCACTCCTCTGCAGTATATTGCTTCCACAATACTAATTTAAACCATGTCAGTGTGCTTACAATATGACTGACAATAGCCAAAGTTTAAAAAAAAATCCATTCTTCAATTAAATGTATACTATTCATCTGTGAACATCATGCTTGAGTTGCTAGTCAAAAATTCTCTTGCCCTCTCTCTCTCTTTCTCTCTTCTCTCTCCCTCCTCCTCCTTCCCTCTCCCTCCCATTCCCCCCTCCCTCTTCTCCTTCTTCTCCCTCCCCCTCCCCCCTCACACACACACACACACACACACACACACACACGAACACACAATGCCCACTGGACAATTTCCAAGCGTCTAACATACACTTTACTCAAACAGGCTGGATTGGACCACACACACAATAGCAAATTGCCTAAATAAGTCAGATGCATAAGCAACAGCCACTCAAGTGCAGAGAATGTTTAAACTTTAAGGAAAAAACAATAAATTAAAGCACAGTCTTTCTTCTAAAGTGATTCCTTATTGAGGCTTCTGCTCTGAATTAGGAGGTTGTGTCAGAGTGCTGTACATATCTGGGGCCCACCCTGAATTCTCTTCCAGGATCAGTCATGGCTCCCCGGGGAGATGCAGCCCCGGAAACAGAGGGTCCATACTCGACAACAGGGTGAAGTGCCAGAGCTTGGGCTACACTGTCCTGCAGTTTCCTGGGGTCGCCTTTAAAGCCTTTGAGAAAAAGCCTCTGGGGGTTTCAGGTCATCCTTCTCAAAGGTTGGCAAAGCTGACCTGCCATACTTGCCTACATGCCATGCAAGAGACGCCACGTACGGCCAGAATTTTCTTTTGAAAATGAAAGTGTCAGCCCCTTTCTTCACACTGCAGAGCCCAAACCATCACTATGACCCGCAAGGCCTCAGGGAACCAGGTGCCCGGTTCCTCTCCCAGCTGCTCTCTTGCTGCCCCTCCAGCCACACTTGACCCTTTCCTATTTCGTCCGACCCCCCAGGCCTGTTGTGCTGTGGGGCCTCCTCCCAGCTGGGCCCCATGCCTGGACTCTTCCTGAGATCATCCCACAGACAGCTCCTTCTCTTTATGTATCAGCTGCCACGTCACCTACTCTGAGTGTCGCCGAGCTCTCCCGGGTGGACATTATGGTTCCGACTCTGGTCCCCCAGAAACAGAGGAAATACCCACACTCACGATACGCACACTCATGCCAGGTGGCTTTTCAGTGCTTCTTACTGTCCCCAGAGCAGCTTCTGCCACCGATAAGGTCACGTGCGTGGCTGTGGCCCGAGAAATGTGGGGGAAGGTGACAGCGGGTCAGGCCTGAGCCGAGGTCCCAGGAGCCACTACACGTCTCCCCTCACCCACTTGCTCTGCCGAGAGGAGGCTCAGATCCTCACCAGTCCAAAGTGAATAAGGGCCCATAAATAAATGAGGAGACTCAAAATAAATCCTGGTAATCATAAGCCATTGAGATTTTGATGCTGCTTGTTACATTGGAAAAATAAAAAAAGCAGGGCACCTGGGTGGCTCAGTCAGTTAAGCGTCTGACTTTGGCTCAGGTCTTGATCTCCGGGTCCTGGGATCAAGCCCCATGTGGGGCTCTGTGCTCAGTGGGGAGTCTGCTTCTCTCTCTCCCTCTCCCTTTGCCCCTCCCCCTGCTCGTGCTCACTCGCTCTCTCAAATAAATAAAATATTAAAAGAGAAAGCTAATATGCTATGCAATCAAAAATAGCCCCCCTCAGGCCCTGCTATATTACTTTGTTTTCATTATAGTGTTTATATTCCTAATATGTATTTTTTAATTTATTTGTTTATTGCTTCTTTCCTTCCACTGTAAGTTCCATGAGGACACTATATTTCCAGCCTTTAATACAGTGCCTCACACACATTAGCCACTCAATAAATACTTGTTAAATGAATAAATGAGATCCCAATTCTTAACTTTTGGAAGGATTTGTAGGTTTTCTAATTTGAAGACCTAATCTCCCCCAGGCCTGAAACAAAAGCTCTATTTTTTTTTAGATAAAAAGATCAACTAACAATATAATATCAATATCTGAGGCAATGTCATCAGAACTCTAGATGTTCATCAAGAACCAACGAACCACTGGTTATGTCCCATAATAGGAAAATACCAACTAGTCAGACTGTAACACCAGAAGGTCATGATGATCGTGATGATGATGGTAGTGGTAGTAGTGATGGTGTGATGATGGTAATGGTGGTAGCGATGGTGATGATGGTGGTGGTATTGATGGTGGTGGTGATGATGGTGGTATTGATGGTGGTGGTGATGATAGTATTGGTGATGATGGTGGCAGTGATGACGGTGGTGGTGGTGGTATTGATGGTGGTGGTATTGATGGTGGTGGTGATGGTGGTGGTGATGATGATGGTGATGATGATGATGATGATGGTGGTGGTGGGATGGTGATGACGGTGCTGATGGTGATGCTGGTGGTGAGAGTGGTGATCACGATGGTGATGGTGGTAGTAATGGCAGCAGTGATGGTCATGGTGGTGATGACGATGGTGCTGATGGTGGTGGTGGTGACAATGGTGATGGTGGTGGTGATGACAGTATTGGTGGTGATGGTGGTGGTGTTGATGATGGTGGTGGTGATGGTGGTGCCAGTTCTGGTCAACTACTCCAGCCCAGCTACCTGGAAGTGACACTACCATGCCCTCAACACTTCTAGGGGAAATTAGTATATACTGACTGCTCCTGGGAAAGAGACCTCCATTCAATCTACAAGCCAACTATTATATTGGTGGTGTGGGCAAAAGGAGCAGAATCCCTATGCTCACAAAAGTCACAGGCTATTGGAGGAGAGATGAATAATCACGTGAATAAAATTTTAAGTTGTACGTATGAAAAGGGCACAAAATAGCAATACGGCATCACAGAGTCAATTCAACCTAGCCAGGAAAGCTGTGCCCAAGCGGTGATAAGAAATTGATAACTACAAGTGAATTTGACTCAATAAGCAAAGAAAGAGTAAAAGAGGATTCTAGGTAGAGGGAATAGTGTAAAAAAGAGCCTATGGTGTGATAGGCAAAAATAAGACCAGCATGGCTGGAGTGGAGAGAGTGTGGGTAACAGTTTAAGATGAGTCTGCAGAGAGAAAAGGCCAGACTCAACAGGATCCTGTAGGTCAAGCCAAGGAACTCCATTTTTATTCTAAGTAAGAAACTAGAGAGTTTTAAGGCATGGGGTCACATGATCAGATTTGCCTTCTGAAAGGACTGGTCGGTCCGCTGTGTGGTGAATGGGGAGCAGGAGGAAGATGGCGCCTCGTGTAGCTTGGGCTAAGATGGTAATGGTAGATATGGAGAGAACTGCACATGTACCAGAGCTATTTAGAAAACAAGGTGGTGCCGAACTAGATATGGGGTGTAGATAAACAACAAATTCCCCATTTCCTGGCTCATGTGATGGTATAGATAGTGTTGATACTCATTGAGATAGAAAACAGTAGATGAACAACAAGGCGAGTGAAAATTTGTTTGGACAATTTGAGTTTGAGTTTCCTTCAAGCGATTCAGAAGACATCAAGCAGATATCTGGGTGAAAAGCAAAGGAAGGGAAGGAGGAAGGAAGGTTGTGACTTACCTACTCAGAGGTGGTAATGATAGCCAGTGGGAAGAATAGGGTGCTTCAGGAGCAGAGCAGAGAGTGAGGAGTTTAAAGGGTCTGAGACAGCCTTGCGAAATGCCCCATTTCCTGGACAGGGAGTGGATTAGCCTCCTAAGGGACAGGGAGGGTCAGCAGGTGGCAAGGAGGAAATCAGAAAGAGTTCCTGCCTGGAAACCTGGGGATGGGAGGGACGCATGAACGTTTTCCTGGGGGACTCCACCTGGCCTGCCCCCTAGATCCCCACCACACACATTACAGAATCCTCTTCATTTGTTTCAAGTTTTTAAAATATATTAATAATGCATCTTTCAAGAGCTATAGCAGTTCCAAATAAGACAAATTCTTTCAGACCAGGACCAACTTCCTGTTTAGACCAAAGCAGCACTCGCTACCTAGATGAAGGCTCCCCGAACAAAAAAGTCTCCCTCACCTATTAGAAGGTGCTTAACATGTCCAAATACTGCTCTTAAAGATGAGTCATTGATTCAAGCCAAACAGTGGTGTCAGCAGCTGAGAGGAGATTCTACCCACTGTAGCAAACCCCTACAATCAAAATGTCTTTACTGAGGACATGCTACTCTACAGGATTCTCCCAGGAGCACAGGTCCGGGGAGAAGGAGAACACATGGAGGTAGGAAGGACCCTGGGAAGAAGGCACATAGAATAAGCTTAGGATTTAGACCGTGAAGACCACTTTCAAGTCCTATCCCAACCACCTGATATGTGTACAGCTCAGGCAAGTCACGTAACTACTCTTTACAACCTCACGGTCTCCATCTGTAAAACAAAGATCAATACCATTGTTTTCAAAGGGTTGGCATAGCATCAAATGGATAGGAGGCATGAAAGTGCCCCAGAAACCAGGAAGGTGACAATGGCTGGTGGTAACCATGGAAATGGGGCCCACTCAGCCTTAGTACTGAGTCCTCAGCCCCGGGTCATGTTCTCAACCACATAATTCAGTGTGTGCACAGTGAAGCCCAGTGTTGGGCAGTTACCAGGATGGTTTAGGCATTAATTCTCAATTCTCTGGTCGAAGTCATCCCAACAAAATAAGTGATTTCTTATCCTACTTCTGGGGAAATAAAACCAACAACTACGCAAGCATCTTGAAAGAACTAAGACCGTGGAACCGGAAAGACAAGCTTTGATTTCTGTTTCTACCTCTTGGGTGCAGTGTGACCTTGAGCAAGTTGCTTAACTTCTCTGACCCTTAGTGTCCTCAAAAGTAAAATTTGGGCAACTGGCTGGTCAAGCAACTCCCCTCCAGTCTCCTTCCTCTACCTTCTGTGTCTTTTCTTCATGGAACTGACCACTGCCTGAAGTGACTGTACGCATATTGCTTGTTGTTGATTGACTGGCATCTCCGCATAGACCGTAAGCTCCATGAAGACAGGGAAAGCTCATCTGTCCTACTCCTGGAGCTATCTCCAGGTCCTCCTGCACAGTAGAAATGCAGTAAGTATTTGTAGGATGAAGGAACAAGGGAATGAAGAAATCACATTGAAACCATAATCCTATCTTACAGCTGGAACCTGGGCTCAGAGAAATGAGACTTGCTTAAGGTCATGCTTAGGAGGAGGTGGAGAAGGGGTTCAAACCAAGGTCTGGTTAATTCTCAGGTCCACACTTTCTCCAGGACACCACTCTGTCTGCCAAGAGAAGTCTGGAGTCTGCACAGCACTCCTTGGAACAAAAAGAACCCGTCTCCTCTGTGGCCTCTAAGATCCTGCCTGCTCCAGCCCCTGCCTTCTTTTCTGACCTCGCCTCATACCATGCTCCTCAGTAGGTCCCAGCTTCATCAGTCTTGTCTTTGTATTTCAAATACACAAAGCTTGCTCTCACCCCAGGGCCTTTGCATGTGCTCTTTGCTATAACTAGAGCACTCTTCCCCCAGATCTTCCTAAGGGTGGCATTTTTTTCTTATCATTTGAATTTCAGTTCAAATAGGAGGTCAGGGAAAAGGCATTCTCTGACAATATCAGTTATGAGAGCCCCTTATCTCCACCTGCCTCCCTTAGTCATTCTCGTGTCCAAGCACCTGTTTTAGCTTCTTTTAGTGTTTATCAATACTGGAGCTTATCTTATTTGTTTTTACGTTCTTATTGTCTACACATCCCCCAAATGTCCCTGGAGTAAGAGCTTCATGAGAGACCAGTACATCTGCAGCAATGGGAACAGCATGGCACCTGCCACATGAAGCCGGATGAACATGTATCATGTGACTCATATTATCCCTATGACAATTATTCAAATCAACTTCTGCTCTAGAGTGAAAAGAAGAACAACTCATCTTGGAAGCAGTCACTCTGTGCTGAAACTATAGTGAATTTAAAAGCTTATTAAAGGGACTCAAATGACATTACATTTTATTTTTATTCAAAATCCAGTAACAGTGACATCATTCATCCTTTTAAAAAGATATTTATTGCACATATACTATATCCTACCATCACGGGTATAGCCATGAAGACAGTTCTGACCTCATAAAACTTAAAGTCAAAAGCAGATGTTTAAACGTGTAATTACAAGAAAGCACGGCAGGTGTTGTGGTGAGGCACAGAGCAGGGCCCCCTGCTCCAACACAGGAACCAGGGAGAGTGGGGGTGCAGAGGTAATATTTAAGCTGAGAGCTACAGGAAAGGGTGGGAGAGGTGACTTCAAGTAGAGGGGACATAAGTGTGAAGGTGACAAAGGCAAGTGAGCCTGGGGTCCAACAAGCATTGCAAATGGGCCTGGCCACCAGATATCGGGATATGAAACACAACCCTGTACACTTTGTCAAGCATTCAGCTATCTGATAGTTTTCTGTAGTCCCACTTTTGATAAAGACATGAGTCCAGGGGTGCCTGGGTGGCTCAGTTGGTTAAGCGTCTGCCTTTGGCTCAGGTCATGATCTCAGGGTCCTGGGATCGAGCCCCGCATCGGGCTCCATGCTCAGTGGGAAGCCTGCTTTTTTCTCTGCCCCTCCCCCCACTCATCCCCTCTCTCTCTCTCTTAAATAAATGAATCTTAAAAAAAAAAAAAGACATGCGTCCAGAGAAATATTTCTCTACTCTAAAGATAAATGTCAGTGTTATGATACATTACAAACTGAAGCTCAGCCTAGGAGGCAGGGAGACAATGGGGAGTGGTGGAGACTGTGGATTTGGGGTGGGCACAGGCCCCCGGGTAGACCCAGTGCTGTGAGATCTTTTGGTATTTCAAGAGAAGCTAGATATCAGATTTTTATCCTTCAGATCTTTTTTATGTTGAGTCAGAAAATATTTCAACAGTTTATAAACCAAGCAAAACACCCTTCCAGGGAAGATCAGGCCTATAGGTTTATAAAATGGGATATGAGAAAGAGAATTCCTAAACACGCTCATTTTGAGTTAGGTAGGACCTGTACTACTTGAACCTGCCATCTACCCTGCAAGTTTCCTCCCAGCAGTAATAACAATGACCCTACTCCACAGCGGAAGGGGCGCGGCAAGTAACAATTTCACTGTGAATTCCAAGCAATAGTATGCTACTGATAATCTTCTCAAAATTTTCGTAGTACCATATATCCACACACAGGCTAAATTCAATGGACAGTTACTAGGACCCTAATGCAAAAAACATGTTAAAAAAATGTCTTTCAAGTTTCTAATTGCAGACATGTAGATTTAGAGAAAACGTTCTGATGGCATCCATGCTAAGGGTATCCGTCCAGCATCGTAAATTTAAATATGATATGGAATATGCCACAAAGTAAACAACGAACGCCCCCCCCCCCGCCTACTTAGAATGGGGGTGGTCTTTTCTGACATTTTCCCCCCATTCTGCAAGTCTGAATTCCATGGAGCAAATGGTTTCTGTTCAACTCTCCAACTCAAACACCCTTGGCATTCTTCAGCAAGAGCTTTATTTAGAAGTTCCCAGAGAAATGAAAGTGAGAAAACCCAGTTCATAAAGGGAATGGATATAAAGAGTTCCATTAATACAGCTGCTGGGCCTGGAAAGTCAACAAAGCCTGATAATGTGTTTTATTTGGACCTATTCTCTGCTGTGCTCCGTGATAAGGAGGTACTTGAAGCTGAGACACTCACTGCGCTACACGGACTCAGCCCCTTATTGATTCTGAAACAATGCTCCCTTTCAGATCACACCCACTTAAGTGAATAATAATGAGGCGATGCCGGGGAGAAGAAGAGCGGAGAAGACCAGTACGGAGTCTGCAGCAAAACGAGAGATACAGGGCAGCCGGGCTTGAGATCAGGCGCTGCTCGCTGCCTCCTTGAGGCATTGTGGCTCCACCATTCACCCTCTCCCATACCCTCCTCTCTCCGAGCGCACTAGCTTGCGGCCGCCATGCCTCTGTACGGTTAGGTGTGGTGGCCAGTCTCCCACGGCCCAGGCAGGTACCCACCAGAGCTGCAGAATCAGACTTGGGGGGATATCAGCAGGCACCTACTCCAACCTTGGGGACGGCGCCCAGGGCCAACTCCAGGCTCCTCCAATGGCCTCTACAACCTGACCCCAGCCAATGAAGACTGATGCTCTGCTATCATCTCCCATCCCCTCTCTCTCTCTCTCTCTCTCAGCTCCAGCCCCACTGCACCTCTGCCTTCTCCTTCCTGCCTCCTGCCCTGGTGCTTGCTACCCTGTGCCTGGAACGCCACTCCCTCAGAGTGTCACAGGGCTCGGCTCAACATCACCCTCACAATGACCTCCGTCACCACCCTATGTAACCCCATCACCCCCTAGCCTGTCACCCTCTACTATTTTCCGCAGAGCACACATCACTATCAGAAATGACCTGGGTCATGACTTGTGGGATGGTTTCATTTCTGTCTCCCCTCCTAGAACAAAAGCTTCATGAAGGCAAGGGCTTTCCCTGTCCCGTCCACAGGTAGACATCCCCAGTGCCCAGAACTGTGCCCGGCAGAATCTCAAATGCCTTCAGGGGTCCCACAAGTGGTACCAATGAGTGATAAGGACTGCATGTAAGGCAAGAGGGAGGACCGTGGACTTCTAGGCGTCCATGCTCAATGAAAAGCATTCAATATTTAAATCATGCTGCAGGTCAAGCAAAACACAGCAAGAGGCTGAATGCCCTCTCTGCCACCAACTCCGACATGGCCACGCTCCCCTTCAAATGCAGTTCCCAGTATTGTCACCTGCTAAGTCAGATGCGGTCTGGCAAGCCCAGAGCAGACACTCTTTCCCCGCCAGGGTCCAGCACTCCCCTGGTTGGGGCAGGGCGGGGGAGGAGGTTTGATTTGTTTTCATCATTGGTAAATACCTTATTCAACTAACGACCCAGTTGGATTTGTTTTCCAACTTGCCTCTAAAACAACTACCTTCTTTCAGAAAATGCAACTGGAATTATAAATCAAATTTTAATAAGAGAGCTAAAGAATTAGAACAGAAACAAACCAAGAATAGATTATAAAAAAAAAAATCAATGATGGGAGGGGGCAGACTGTATTGTCTGGTTTATTTTTCTACACGATTTATCCTCTGAATCCCACCTGGTTTAGGCTATCAGTAGAAAGAAATTTCTTTCTCAAGTCTTGGAGCACACACTGACTGACACGTGCTGCCCAGAAGCAGAAAATGTACGTCAACTGGGATTAAACTTTTGCTATAGGTAACTTGCAGTCAATGTAATCCCCATGGAGATCTCTGAAATAGCCTTTTATATTCACCAGGAGTAGCAAAACCCCCAAAGATAAGAAATTCAAAGCCTTCAAGCAAATTCTGGGCAGATCTGAATTAGAATATTCTTTTTGAGGCTGGAAAATTTTGGCATTTCTCTAGCTTGGAAAAAATTGAAAAGTGGAAGTTTAGAAAGACTGCTCTAGGTTTTCTGTTCAGTCCAAACCAAAAAGCCATGGAAACACATCAGAAGAAGGGCTATACGTTTCATCCCAATTTCCACTGTGGTTGGGGACTTTCAAGCAGGCAGAGACCTTGAAAGTCTCGGGTCTACTTCTCCAAATAAAGTCAAACCTCGGCGGTTCTTCCCTCACTAACCAGCATCATGCATGAATGGAATTAATCTGAAACTTCAGTTCCCTACAGTTCTCAAATCAAAAATGGATGTGAAGAGAGAAAAGCTAAACTCACTGAAAACCAAAACACGGATAACCCAGTAGGTCCCTCCACCCTCCCGAAATACTTTGGTGGGGAGAAGTTCAAGTGTCAGCTCTTTAATAAGAATGATTTGGGGCTATCCAACACTCCTTTAATTTTGCCCACATTGAGTGATGACTAACAGTGTTTTTGATCTCAGACTTAAGTCGGCTTCAAAGCCATGTCTTTCCTAGCCCGCTGGGGTGATTGGGTAGACGCAGCGCTCTTGCCAGCCTTTAGAAGAAAATCAGAAACTCAGGATCGTGACCACTGCTCACTGACAAAACCATCACCCATTTCATGCGGCCTAACAGGGATTACTCTACACGAAGACCCCCTCCCTTCAACAACTTCTTCCATCTGGAAACAAGGCTTCCAGCAGAAACACCGAGCTCTTGGCAAAGCTGCTTAGATTTGGCATTCCCGCAATTCCATTGTTTGGCCCAATTTGGGGAGGTCAGAGGAGAAGAGCTGAGAGGTGGACAGGGTCCTGTTTACAAAGTCCCCAGTCCCCATTGTCCCCAGCGCCGGCTCCTGCCCTCCCCCACTCTGAAGTGGCCCTGCATGCCTCTGTCTCCGACAGGCTCAGGCATCCGCTCCACATAATGCTGTGGGAGGGATGTTTAGGTTCACTGGGACAAAGGTCTGAGCAGCTCAATGCCCTCTCTGCAGGACTGTGAACATCAGACAAGAAAAGAGCCAGCCTGTCCTGAAACCCTGGTCCCAGTGGTAGACTTTTAAATAAAGTCCTCGGGTGTCTGCACCCTCTGCACTTGTTTGGTCAAGGGCGCTAAAAGTTCCATGGCATCTTTATTATTGCTTTGTGCTCTCCCAGGCGGCAGCTTGGAGGACAGTGGGGAGGGGGACGCAAGATGCTGATGCACTTTACACCCCACCCCGCCTTGCCCAGAGCTGCAAATCCCAACAGGGGAAAAGGCCAGTGGAGGAGGGGCAGATCCCGCTTTGTCTCTAGTCCTTGTGGTTTACGAGAGAGGTGAAGAGAGGTGGAGAGGAACGTAAATGGGGGAGGCCCAGCATCAGAATAGGAGACAAACCACCGAAAAGCCATAAGCCCTTCTTTGGGGGTGTAGGTCCTAAAAAGAGGGTGCATTTAGGAGCGTTCTTAGAAGGGGCTTCTCAAAGGTTAATGTTGGTTTTGAGACAGATGTGGGCACTTGAGTTGAGTTTTCACAAATTTTAAAGTTGGAGACAGTCAATCAGTCCTGAGAGCATTCTAAACCCTTATTGTTAACCAGGAATAAATGCATTATTGATCTTCAGGAGTTTCTCTCCTGGCAAAGAAGTCTTTACTAGAAAGAAAGAATATATATATATATATATATATATATATATACCACTTGTCAGGTTACAAAATTCCTGCTGATTCTAAGAGAAAAATAGTCGATTTGCTTTGTCCGATTGCCCAGAAAATTGAGAGCAAAGGGAGAGCTCATTGTAGGGCTGATCCAAGGCTGGCTGACTCCCTTTGCCAGGTATTCTTCAAGGGTTACCAACATGTTTCCCTTTGTTTGGGATGGACCCCGAGACGGCCACCCTGGGGGGACTCTGAGGGTTTTCTGGGATATGAATAGACATGAGCTTATGAAGGACCCCCAGGGGCCTTTTATCTGGGCCTTCAGCTGCCCCTGGAGGCCAGTTGATGACACAAAAGCCAGCTAGATGGTTAAAGGAGAGCAAGCGCCAAAAGGAGCTCAAAAGTCAGGCTGCGCTGTCCGCATGAGCTTTCATGGGGCAGCTGAAATTGAAGACGGAGTCCTGTAAATTGGTTACAGAAACACAGTTCAGAAGGAGAAAGCGAGTCAGAGTGATCAAAAGCAGGAGGGCCTAATACGAGCGGACACCTCAGTAAAACAACTGTAAAACGTGAGCCACTGCCAGGAGCAGAGAGGTATCTGAGGACCTACGTTTATACGCAGAGCTAGAACGTGGAGAGCGGACCATAAAGATGGCTTTGCTTGGGGGGGTTGGGATTTTCAATCTGCCAGTGACGACACCTTTTAATTCTACATTGAGACCTCTCTCTTAAATCTGGGGGACTCATCCAACAAATACAACTTCTTCAAGCCTCTCCAAACTCTTGATATCGGCTCCACATTTTTAATTAATAACAGTATAGTGCGTCCGGTATTTGGATGACAAAAGAGGAACGTGTGAAACAAGCATCGTTTTTATTTTTCATCATTGGAATAGTTGGGGAAGAGGCAGGAAGGAGGGGCATCTGTGGCCACCCAGAGCCCTCACCCCCAGTGACAGTGGGGGCTGACCCTGTGTTGAGCCTGGGCAGGCACTTCCTGGGAATGAGCCACTCGACCATGTGAGATGAATTAACTGTTTAGGACAAAGGAACCTGATACTGTTAGTTTCTTCTCACACTAGAGTGGGATTGTCAAATTGGAAGTGAGGGCAAGGCAATGACCCATATAATTTAGAGAGGGTGGGGGAGGAAAAGATTGTTTGGTTGTATATTTTCTAGCTAAACACCAAAGACCACTGTCCTTTCTGCTGTCCAAAGCAGAATGGAGCAACCAGAAACGAAGGAATTAATAATATGTTGTGCATCCTTCTACTCTGGAAGAATCCTTTAAGGAAAATGGAGTCTGTTGGTGGTAGGCATCAGCACTTGAGAATGTTAACTCAGCCTGCTAATTTAAAGACCATAATCCACTTCTGGGAAGACAAATGGGTCTTCTCTTCCTCATCATCACTATTGTCCTTAAAAAGCAGCTGAACAGCAAGTTGGTGATCTCTTGGTTTTGTGAGAGACACCGCAGAAGCAGAATGTTAGGTGTGCAGGGGACAGGCATCCTGCTTTTCATTGTCAGGTGCACTGGTCTGTGGGCCATATTTATTGACGATGTAGATTTTACTGACTTTCCTACTTGAAATTGGTGCTGCCCTTCTGTGTCTCCACTAGAAAGCAGCACTCCTCCTTCCCCTCCTCTCCCTCCACAGGGTATAATCTCGCTCACTTCTTCAAGTCTCTGTGCACCTGTCACCTCCTTTTAGGGGTCTCCCTTGACCAGTTCTACCTCCTTTCTCCCAACAGAATGAACCACACCCCCATGGCCCAGGACTCTTCATGTACTTTTTATCATCAGGAGATGAGGCACTCTCTCTCAGAGCCTTGGTTTCTTCCAGTGGCATGGAGACCATGCCTTACAAAGGTGATACAAGAAAACTACATCACATGGAAGCCAACAAGCACAGTAATAAGTGCATACTGGGTATTAAATAAAGGGGGTTTCTTCTTCCCTTCTATCTGTATAACCATTCCCAAATAAATGTTCAACTGTGTTCTTTTACCTGCAACCCACTCTTAGCTTCTTGGGTGCAGAGAGCATGTCTTTTATTCATTTTTGTACGTCCAGAATCTAGCAGAATGCCTGGAGCAGAGTAGGTATATAATGTGTGATGAATTAAAGCATGATAATGAGTTCATGAATTTATTTGATAAATATTTACTTAGCACCTACCACATGCCAGGCAGCTTCCGAGGTAAACAAGACAGAGACACTGTGTACTTAAAGACTAAGGGATGAGTGGGAGTGTGGGTCAGGACAATCGGTCAGCAAGCATACGATGATACTTTCACTTGGGGAGGGCATTATAATATACAGTCTTCAGAGATGGAGGGATGGAGGGATGGAAGGAAGGATGGAGGCATGGGTGGCAAATAGAAATTTTTAAATCAAGTTAAAAAAAAAAAAAAAGGGACCTGCCAGTAATCCCATTCGGGCCCAAGTAAACTAACCCATCAACTTAGTTCTTCACTTGCCCCTCATTGGTGTTACTGACATTACTTACAATACCACCACCTTTAAAGGCTCTTGGTTCATGCAAAAGCCTTTCTGGAAATAAAAGACAGTGCTCTGGTCTTAATAACTGCCTGCTTTGCTGGTCTTCCTGCTGCCACCACTGTTGTCCACCTCCCTCCCCGCCCAGGCTCGGTATGGCCTCCCACGCATCTTCTGGGTGCTTCTTCCTCCTCCCTGTACTCAAGAAGTCCCCTCCCCTCTACCCCAGGACCCTCTCTAGGATCCAGTGTGTATCTTCTCCACCCCCTCCCCCCAAAATAAAGTGTTTGAGATGAAATTCCCTAGGTGTCCACGTAGTTCTCCTGCCCTTGGCTTTAAATCCTCAGATGCTGGAGGGGAGTGTGCTGCCAGAGAAAAGTTTACCGCTTTCAACTTTCCACAGAATCACAGCCCCAAATAAAATGAGAAGTGCTTTCGTTTTATTTTTAAATTAAAAAAGTGCCTTTTAAGTCCAAGATTGCTAAGTGCTCTTAGAACATGTCCTATTTCTCCCTCCATGTAAGGGCTTTTCTTAGAGAGGAAGGAGAGACAAGTATAGCAAAGTGGCTTGACCAAGGGAACAGTTCGTGTCCTCAGCCGACCCCACAAGAGAAGACCCAGAACACCCAACCAGATGGACCCCTTCCAGTGTCCATCTTCCATTTCTGCCTTGTGACCCTCTGTCATCCCGCTCCACCTGCCTTTCTGTTCTCCCGTGCCAGCGTACCGTGCCCCTGCCCGTCTGCTCTCACACCCCACTCTCCTCTTTCAGGAACCGCGCTTCAGCCAAATGAGAGCAGGCATCGTGCCTCGAACAAACCATAATCCCTCTGCGCACTCACCCCGCTATTTGCATACTTTGCTTCTTCCCCCCACGAAATGCCCTCTCTCATCTTCGCCGGCTGAAGGGCCATCTGCCTTTCAAGGGCAACTCCATGGTCATTTTCTCTATGAAATCTCAAATCTCCCAGCAAGTCAGCATATTTTCCTTCCGTATAGAATTTGTTACACTAATTATAGGGCATATTTCTATCAGCTTTGTATCAATATTACTAATCTACATGCCTTAAAATCGCAATAAGAACTCTGGTGTCAAAGACTCTCATATAGTCTTTGTATCAGTGGGGCTTAGCATCATGCAAGGCAGATAGATACTACAGAGCAAACGCTCCTTAGATGGATGGATGGACGAATGGACGGATGGAGAGACGGACAGACAGCTGGCTCAGTCCTTGTTTGGGAGCACTTATCTTTGACACAGGTTTTTCTCCATCACAAATCTAATAACTATAAAGATGAGGGGGTTCATTTTTCTTCATCTTTGTAAGTCTCTTGAGCTAGGTTTTTCCATTAAAACACCTTTCAAAAGTCCCCTAGGCTTTGTTAATAAGACTAATGGAAATTTCATTTCAATCATTGCTACTTTCTGACTGAATTTTCTAAACATTTTCTTTTCTTCTCTTTTACAGACAAAATACTGTTTTTATCTTATATCAATAACTTTAAATATTCAGAAACACCAATTCTAAAGCATAACAAAAGCCAAAACTGTAATTAAGAAAAATCTTAAATCTCAGAGATAGAAGAGATTAATGCCATTTCCCCATAATTAGGAGACTCCAATGAGCTAGCTACTTGGCAACTTTTACAGAGATACGTGAATATATTTTTGCTTCTGAAAATTGAGGCCAGGTGAACTAATTATTAATTTACATTCAGACTTTAATTCCCAGAGACTCTCTTTGGCCAATTTTATAGTTAATAACTCATTCCCTCACAAAATGAGTAATTAAAGAACCAGGGAGTGGTTTTACTAAGATGAAATTCTACAAGCAAGTCTGTTACATGGGCTCCGGGGATCATCCTTACATTAAACGCACCCCACCACCATATTGAAATGTTGGCACTTCCAGTGGTCTTAAAAAAAAAGTTTGAGAAAACTAGATCTTGTCCTATTAGAAAGACTCTTTGAAGGAAATTAAATGCTAGGAGAAATGTGCTATATCTAAATTTACCTGGATAATTACTAGAAAAGTTGTCTCCTGGAATCAAAGCTTTGATCTAATTTCTTCTGTTTCCAAAAAGAATGTACTTTGCTTCTCCGATGGCCTGGACCAGATTTGCTAAAACAGACGAAGAGGACCCTCGAGGTCCTTAGTAAGTTCCCTTTTCTGTCTTCCTGAGCAATTATACACACCAGGTAACTTTTTCATGGAAGCAAAATTCATATAACAAAATTTATCATCTTAACTAATTTGAAGCATACAACCCAGTGGCATTTAGTAATTCACAAGGCTGTGCAATCATCACCTCCACCTCATTTGAAGATGTTTTCATCACCCCTAAAAGAAACTCTATACCCATGAAGCAGTCACTCCCCATTCACCCACCCCCTTTGCGTATTCTGTATATTTTACATAGATGGAATCATGCAATATATGATCTTTTGTGTCTGGTTTCTTTCACTTAGCATAATGTTTAGAAGTTCATACATGTTGTAGGTGTATCAGTCCTTCATTCCTTTTTTATGGCTGAATAATATTCCATTGGGTGGATAGACCGTATTTTGTTTACCCATCACACCAGGTAGTTCTCTCCCATGATCTTTAATAGTGCACTCACCCTCTTTGGCATTGGAATCCATTCCTGGTTTGGAAAATTTGGGAGAAAAGCATAAAGATGGTATCCCTGGGGCAGAAGCAAGCTAACCAAATGAGGCAATGTTTATGCCCATCAAAGAACAAACAGGTTACCAGTGGGCCCTAACAATTTGATACTGTATGCCAAAAGCCTAGAACGCTTTATACCACTTGACCCAATAATTATGCATCTAGGAATTTATCCTAAGGAAATAACGAGAAGTGAAAACAGAGGTTATGTTCCAGAGTGTTCATCACATGGTTATTGAGATTAGCAAAGATTTGAAAGTTACATAAATGCTTAATAAAAAGGTGAAGGGCAAGGAAATGACGGCATGTCCTTTCCATAGATACTCTGTAGCCATTAAGATGATATTCTCAGAGACTGTAAAACTACACTCATGGTACACAATTAAGCAAAACCCATAACTTTTTTTTAGTACTACCAGCACAATTTTTTTTAAAAACTCTGTGTGTAGCTGTGTGTAAGTATACACATGCCTGTGTAAATAAATATGCTCTGCCATGCTAACTGGGGTCATCTTGGCACAGCAGGATTACGGGCTATTCTTATTCTTTATAATTTGGTTTATTTGCCCTGTTCTTATATTACATATGCGTGTCTTTTAGGATTAGAAAAAAGTCAATAGATGTGTACGAAACCAACAAAGACATGGCCCCTGGGATACAGATCCCACCCTTCCCCATCCGGAGCTCTACTGGGGACCTGCAAGCTTCTCCTTCATACAGTCTCCTCACTGTATCTACTACAGGCAATCCCCCATTCTCAAGAAGCCATTTTCCAAATAAAACACAGGCTCAGATCATTGTCATGAAATAATTTCCCCCACGTATCACCCGTCCCTATGGCTTCTGTACTCCTCTCTCCTAACCACAGTCCTTCCCTTCCTCCATGTCTCCCTGTGAACACTCACCGGACATTCCAGGCCCTCCCTCCTCACCCCTCCTCAACCCCACTTCCAGATCCCCCTGCCCATAGTATCTCTATATCCTTTGAACTCTGATTGCCTTTTCTGTTGGAACTATCCATGTGGTACTCCCCTAATGCTACTTTTGGGTAGAAGAACTTTGGTTTTATGTCCTCATTAGATTGTAAGCTCTGTAAAGACAGGGTGGGATCTTTTCTTGGGGAGAGGGGGTCCCTTAGAAAGCCTAATCCAGGATGTGGCACACAGCAAACATTTGCTACGTACTTGTCGAAGGGACAAATAGAAAGTTCTTCACAGCCAATGTTGCGTACCTTTTAAAATCATTCTGAAAATTTGGCCGAGTAAAGTTTTCTTTGATCCCATCATAGAGTAGACAACTCAGAGACTCAATTTCTCAGTGATCTCCTCGCCAGGTGATCTGGCCAAACTGCCCGGGAGCCTGGCCACACTGGTGGAAGAGGTGGGGGGCTATGTGGAGCTGCGTTTCATTCCTAGTTCCTCACTTACAGCCTCGCTGATAATGGCCTCAGGGAAGCCTTCTGTCCGAAAAGTTTGAGAATGAGATTTGGCTCTAGCATTTAAACAAGAAGAACTATTTTGTTGTTGTTCTGAAATCCATGTATTTCAAAATAACTAAAGGAACATTTGTAGAAATGTATTGACACGAGCAAGTATATCTAAACAAAACTGAAACAGGTTCGTTGTAAATCTTCTCGGAAGATCAGCCCCTATACAAGTCTTGTTCTTCTGGGGGCTATTCCTGCACAGTCAGCGGTAGATCTAGGATGACTGAAACCATCAGACAGCAGTCACCCACCCACGCACTCTGTGAAGTGATTTATATCAGCAATAGGTTTAGAATTCTTGTTTGAGTTCAGTAGAGAGGGGGGATATTTTTTATCAAATTGCCTTAAGGATATTTTATTTTCCAAAGGTGAATCAGAGCCTCCCCAGGAACTAAAAGGCAGTCCCATCCTTTTCCTTGTGGAGGTAGGAAATGGGGCTCTCTCCTGAGATAGGCACGTTGCTTTCAGCTGCCCTCCTATTATCCTGGTCCGGCCCCTCTGACTTCCCCACCGTCTCTCCACAGCTTTCTCTCAGGATCCAGCCAAGACTTTAAAATGTCAAGATCTTCCCTACGTCACGGCCTCTGTACGTGCCCTTCCCTCAGCCCACGGAGGTCTTCCCTCTCTCTTCCTCGACCAACTGTGGCTCTAGGTCTCAGTTAAAATGCTACCTCGTGGGGCACATCCCTGAGTGCCCCCCCAACCCTGACCATCTAAACAAGGCTCCCTAGTTTCGCTCCCATCAAGCACCCTGTCCTTAGCTGTCGTAGCAGTTGTCACAGCTCGTAATCATGCTTGTGTGAGAGTGCGTTTGAAGTCGGACACCCCCACTAGAATGGGAGGTATGTGAAAGTGGGAGTCTTTGTTCATCCTAGGGGCTGGCAAGTAGGTGTCCAGGAAACACGTGCGGTACGAAAGACTCGAGGACAGCCCCCCAAACCTGGCTCGGACACCTGAGCTGCTCCTCCGGCCCACCCGCTCTTTGCAGCGGGTAGTTTCTATTTCACTTTCCTAACCTACATTTAGAAAGAGGACAAACTTGACCCACCTTACCTGGGCATCGAATGTTGACTGGGAAACTCGGAGACGTGCAGAAGGGCTCAGTTATTATTAATGTGCTTTCCAAATTTCCAAAAATACGATCACACGGATGTGAGGTCATACACATGTGTATGTTGGAGCAGAAATGCTCTCCCTGGTGTCTGTTTATTTCCTGAATTTTATGGTTCTTTTGGGAAACTCAAATAAGTAGCAAATCGAATGTGGAAATGGCTGCTCCCCTGGCATCCGCTCAGGAAACGCGTGCAGCTGAGCCACAGGTAGAAGCTAGTCAATGCCCGCACTGTAACCACGCACTCAAGATGGCCGCCACCAGGAAGGCCGGACCGTCGCTGTTAGGAGGTTGGAAGCCAGTTTTAAAATGTTGTGTTTTCTACAGATGATTGCTTTTCTAGCGCCCTGTGATTCACTAGATCTCTGGTAAATAATTCCTTTACATCCGCTGCTGACAGTTCAATATTCCCTCAGATAATGTTCTCAGGTGTCAACAGACAGAACACTGAAGCTTTGATCTCGACACAGCAATTGTCATCAGTCACTAACTACACTTTGGAGATGTTCCCCTTGGAAGCCCATCAACAAATTGGAAAATTTATAGGGTGAGTGTTTCAAATGTGGTCAGACTCTAAGGCCCCTGCCTAAAAATGGGCCTAAATGGCTTCCACTGAATAACGTCAGATTCCTGACCAAGGAAAAAAAAAAAAAAACCCACCCCCAACCGATTTGCCTCCCTCCTTCCCCAATCGGTATCCCCACCCCCCCAAAAAAAAAAAAAAAAAAAAAAAGGAAAAAGAAAAAGAAAGAAAGAAAAGATTGCAGCACTGCCAAAGTCTTTTGAGAACCATTCCAAGGAGCCTCGGACAACTCTGGCTCTCTAAAAGGATACCATTGTAAAGGCGAGCTCTCATATTTCAATGACATACGTATATGTCTCATAGAAACCAAGGTTTATGTGTCTCAGGATTTCTCCTTAGTTAACCACAATTGCAGGGAAATGGCACCACATTCATAAAGTTAAATGTGGTAGCAATTACTTTGCTGGCAAAGGAGGAGGAGGGTCTTGATGGCCTAAGTCCTACGAGTCAGGATTAAATAAACGTGTCTTTTAGAGTTACACTGATAACTTGGAACACTCCATGTGTACTGACTATTTGATGCTACAACTATGGGGAGAACCAGCCTTTCTCTAGACAAACCCATTCTGACCTGGCCAGAAGGCACGTGGGACAACCTCGAAATAAAAGCCAGTTTTTCCAAATATTAATTCATGCATATGTACATGCATGCGAACACAAATATATATATACTGATTGAGAAAACAACTCCAAAATAATCCTGAACATGTAGATTATTAAATGTATTTAGATATCAGGAAATAACTTAAAAATTGCTTTCCTGTATCATATTTACTAAAATGCTGCTATCGCATACTTCGGGGAAGGAAAGATATGGGTTGGGTAACCTGAGCATTGTTTAATGGTCACTGATTTTACTAATGGCCAGCCAGTCTCTTTTGGATTTCATTAGAACACAAGAATGCGATAAGATTCCTGTGAGCGTGATAAAGCTACAAGGCCATTTTCAAATGCAATATGGTTTATGTTTAAGGTCCCATTTCCAGCTGGAACAGAAAACGACTCCCTTTCTATATCTTTCCCCCAGTGGCTAGAATTCCCACACACAAATAATTTAGACAAAGAGCTTCACGAGTCAACAAAATATAAACAGATATGTAGATCCCATCACTTTCTTCTGCCACCAAAATGGGTCAGCTCCTGAACTAGTAGAGAGAGAGTACAAGGAAAGAGCAAGTCAAGAAGGAAGCATTTTTCCAGCATGAGAAATGGTAGAAAAGTCAAAAGTTTTCTTCTAATTGGGAATGGCAGAGATACTGAGTTCAGAAATCCAATAATCCCACAAATTCACCAGTGTGTCTACCAGCTTTGGCCAACAAGCCCAATGGTAAAAAGCAATCCCTAAGAAGAATGTCCCAAAGGAAATAGAAGAGATGGCCACATGGGAAATAAAAAAGATTGTATAGAGCAGAAAAAACTTTGAGAGGGAAAAAATGCCCTAAAAAAGAAAGGTATTTTTAATTAGCAATAATCGTGTCTCAGATAAACCTCATTGGCTACAATACTACCACTGCACAAAGCTAAGAAAGGTATTCTTAGATATGTAGGTAGGTAGGCAAGTGGATGGCTGGTGGATGGATAGTAGATAGGCAACCTAACTACCTATTTAGATAAGTAGAGCTGAAGATAAAAATGTAAGCTTGATTTGTTTTCATTTTATCTCAGATTCTAAGAGGTAGAAAAGTTTTCTTACCTGCTGCTTGACCAGCTCTGGTTGCACAGAACTATTTTCTACAAATCCCTTTTGAAATCAAATGGCCTTGACTGACTTTAACACTTATAGGGCCCAGAACAAGAATAAAATGGTGACCCATCTACCTATTTCTAAATATTTAAGTGATAAATCACAGTCACAAACTGTTGAATAAAACCCATTCTGTCCTCCTAACCTGACAAATAGATCTTCATAGTGACTTAGAAGGCCAGGTTCAAATTTAAAATTCTGAGTTTCTTGCCCGAATGTTGAAAAAGAGCCATGGGGGTCACCATGAGCACACATACAGACATTGTAGCCCACACATCCAAGATCTACCCACATCCTCAAGAACAGTCGTCCCTTTGCAACCCATAGACTTGGGTTTATTTCTAGCAGTACCGTTCACCCTCAAGTGGTCCACCCAGGGATGAGGCCAGGTTTAGGTACCTTTGGGCAGAGAATCCCAGGTATCCATATAGTTGCCATGTGAGGGAAATCAGCTAATGCAGGCTGCAGTCCTCTCAGCCCTGTAAATTCTTAGCCCAAGGAAAGAGGTAGGACTGGAAGGTGGCCAGAGCATGACCCACTAACACACGGGGCCTGGTACAAAGCATCTCTTGCCCAAATCTAAGACCAATACTCCAAGCAGCCATATTCCTGACTAGCTAGTGTAGACGTTAGAAAGTAGGAACAGGAAAGTGAATGGTGATGTAAGAAGACAGTCTTAATATTAGTTATCTATTAATATATAACTAATTAGTCCAATATTTAGCAGATTAAAACAACAAACATTTGGGGTGCCTGGGTGGCTCAGTCATTAAGCATCTGCCTTCGGCTCAGGTCATGCTCCCAGGGTCCTGGGATCGAGCCCCGCATCGGGTTCCCTGCTTCACGGGAAGCCTGCTTCTCCCATACTTCCCCTGCTTGTGTTCTCTTTCCCTGTCTCTCTCTCTCTCTCTGTCAAATAAATAAATAAAATCTTTAAAAAAAAAAAAACATTTATTAAAGCAGATTTCTCTGGGTCAGGAAATAGGAGCAGCTAAGCCCTGGTAGTTTGGGTCAAGGACTCTCATGAGGCTTCGGTCAGGCTGCAGTTTCATCAGAAGGCTCGAGGGAGGGTGTGAACTCTGCCTCCAGACTCACATGTATTGTTAGCAGGCCTCAGTCTCTCATAAACGTTCATCTAGAAACTTCTATTCCTTACCACATGGATCTCTTCGCAGATTGCATGAGTATTCTCATGACATAGCAGGGGGTTCCCCAGAGCAAATTACCCAGGAGCATGAGAACACAGCCAAGGCGGAACTTTGGTCTTTCTTATAATCTAATCTCAGAAGTGACATACTATCACTTCTGCCAAAGGCTGCAGGTCACACAGACCAACCATGGCACAGTGTGGGAAGGGACCACCCGCAGACAGGCAGACCAGGGGGCAGACCAAGGCAAGCTAGCTGCTCCACTCCCATCAAATGAGGATCTGGGCTGCCAGCTTTGGTCCAGAGAAGCCACTCAATAAATTATTTTGGAAGAGAGGAAGGAGGGTAACAGGGGAATCATGGAGTTCCCTTAATCTGACTCCATTTCCCACACCTAAGAGTTGCCTGAGGGATCAAATGGCCCTTTCCCCCTGCTCTGCAAGAAATATATCTTCAGTGCTTAGACTGGAGATGGAATGCCTTTTCCTAACTACCCGTGTCCTTCAAACCCTGCTCACCCCTCAGGTCCAGCTCAAATGTCCCATACCCCGTCTGTGAACAATTTCCTGGCTTACCAAATCCCAATTGGTCTCTGCCCTCCCCATCACCATACCCTTCTGTGGCACTTTTTATGTCCGACGGTAATTGTTGGAGTTTGGGGGGGTGGCCCCCTTATTAAATATCCAGCTCCAAGTCTCAGCTCTTGAGTGGCAATGGGGCACTTTCCAGATGAACAGGAATGTGGTATCAAATACTGTGAAGCCTTCTCCACATGTAGACCTCTATCCATGCCCTCCCCATCCACAAGCTCTCCAGGCCAGCCCCGTAAGGACTCCTCCCCCCTACCCCCCATCTGCTCCCTCCCTGAGCCCCGGCTCTGAGCCAGGTCAGGGCTACTTAAGATCTCCAAAGCCATGGGAAGGATTCCTGTGGGGGCAAGCCCAGCCCAACACAGTGCCTGGAAGGAGAGGTTCACCTAAAGAGCAAACCTCAAGTTTCTCTTTTCCCTTCTATGGAGCCCCACAGCCGTCTCCCTTAAATCACACTGCAGCACCACTTCCACCTCTCGGGAGTCACGCAGAAAGTGGCGCTGTGCTGGTCTACGATAAAGGCCATGCTCTGGATCGCTCTGTACTGCGGCAACATCACAAAAGTTGGATTCATTCACAGAAGTCATCCTAAGACATTTCTGATCACCAGAGCCTTTAGAAATTATAGTCCCTTAAAAGCTTTTGTCTCTCCTAAAAGGATAATCTTTTTGCCCCCGTAAGACAGCTGACTGCAACAATATAAGTGATCCTTTATATAGGAAAATGGGTGAGACGCTTACTGATTCTCTACTTATGCTCTTTTTCATTATGTTCATAAAAGCTGCTATAATTTTTAATAAAATCTCAGGCAGCTGATGAGCACACCTGACTAAGCAGTTACTCAATCATTTATCTCTAAGCGTCGTTCAACGTAAGTGTAAATGCAATGGAAACACAACTGTTTGAAGTTGCAGTTAAAATAAAGCACCACTGCTGCTGTCTCCCCCATCCCAGCTGATGGGCGATCGAACGCAGACCCTCGGTTTCAGAGCGCTGCACCACCTCTGGTTCTGGTTGCTAATGGACCCCAGTGGCCCATGTCCATTACCATCTACTGGCCGCTTGGCCTTTGTCAGGGCTGCCGGGAGTCCAGCTTGAGGCCTGACATCCACATCTGCTTCGGGCCTCCGAACCCCTGCCCTGGAGTCCTCCTTGCTGGCTGCCGCAGTGTCCCCGGCACACCAGGACCCTAGTCTCAGGCGGCAAGGCTGAAGGAAACCCCAGAGCTCACAGGGCGGAGCTGCCCGCGGTCACGGACAGGAGAGATGAAGCCATTTGTCCCCAGGCTCCAGGCACGTGGAGGGTGAGTGGCCAGGAGGGTCTGTCCTGGGAGAGGGCTACGAAGTCTGGGGCTGGGAGGGCAGACTCAGCCAGACAGCCTGGGCTGGAACACCCTAACTACTCTGAACCTCTGGGTCCTCATCAGCAAAAGGGAGAGAACAGTAGTACCTACCACTGAGGGTGGTCGGGAAGATGCAATCAGCTGACATTTGTGATACCCTTAGAATAGAGCCCAGCGCCTTGGAAGTGCTACAGGGTTGGATGAGTGGATAAAGAAAAGGCCCTTTTAACTATAACAGTGATTTTAAATTTTTCTCTACAGGCAAAGAATGATTTCTTTAAATAAACTCTTACACCGAAGCCATATACACATACTTTATACATGTTATATGCATACATATATCTAAGAAAGATCTTTACAATTATTAAAAAGCAGATATACTGTATATGCTTATATGGTATTATCTGAGATTTCACTCTGCTTTGCCAGATGAAGGCAAAGCCCCCCCAGTTATGGCACTGGCTCTGGGCAATCTTCAGGCTGAGGTCTGTCCACAGAAACCCTGGACCACTATCTGCCAAGTCTGAAAGTGCTGAGCATGCAGGGCTGACCTGAGTGGTGCCACATGGGCCCGGATTTGGCCAGCCCAGGAAAGTTCTGAAGGAGTGCCCACTTTGCCCGATGCCTTCTGTCCTCTCTGGAGCTCTCATGGACGCCAGTGAAGGATGTGGCTTCTGTCCTGGAGCCTATGAGCCAACATGACGGACAGACTGAAAGGATGCTTTACCTCATTTCTAAAAACCACCGTCAAGGTCACAACTGACCACAGAACGTATCTGGGTCAGGCTTGAATCAACCTGTCACCCCCAGTGAAGATACTCTTAAGGTCAGGCAGTTGTCATGTAGGGTGTCTGAGGAATTTCCTGGCAGGCTTAGAAAAATAGCTCCGGGTGGGGGTTGGGGTAGAGAGGGCTTTGATCTCAGAGGTGGTCAACACAGCACCTTGAGGAAGTCATACATTCCTTCTTTCTCATTCTTTCTTGAATGTAATATAAACAGAAAAAAAAATTAAAATTTTAAGTTAAAAAATGAAAAAAATCTAGGAATTTTTTTTTTCTTTTTAAGAGCATAATTTCTCTCCCTAGCCCCCTGACTATTGGTTTTGTTTGTTTGTTGTGGTAAAAGGTCATTACTTTGAATCTGACTTACTGTGAATTCAGGATAATTCAGAAAGAAATGTGATTGGAATTCACTTATGCATCGCTCCCTGAAAAGAGACTATGCTAACCAAATGCAGGAATTACTTCTGGGTCCATACTTCATGTCACTGCTGGGGCTTTCACTGATTTCACTGGTGGGGCCTACAGATTGTGGCAATCTGCGTTGTAGACCATCCAATATGAAAACAGACTCAGCCACTAATTCTTTCAGCACACTAATTCTTTCAGCCAAACCAAACGACACCAAAAGTTATGGCAGGCAGACCACCTTCACCACTGCAGAGAGGCAATGTGTATGTTGAATTCCACAGTGGTTGACTTGCTGCCTCGCCAGACCCACAAAGTCTGTGGACAAAGGCCACTCCACAGAGGCAGCCGAAGCACCTGGTCCAGTGTGAGTCTTTATCTTCCCAGTCATTAAGATGACCCATCCTTTTAGGAGGTGACAATCCATTTATTCCACTCCTGTTTGGAAGATCATTCAACATGTATTCAATAAATATATTCTGAGCACCTAAGAAGTCCAAAGTGAAGACAAAAAGAAGAAAAGTCCCCATTTCTAGGGAACACCAAACTAAGAAGACTGTACGTGCTAGAACCTGAGGTAAGAACAGTCTCAAAGGAACACCCAAGCAGGAAACTAATGTGTGAGACCTTCTCAGAAAAAAGTGAGGCTTAAAAACTGGGCCTTAAGGGACAGGGAAAAATTCACTTAGAATTGAAGACTTCCAGGTAGTTAAGGGAGAACATTCTACATAGAAGAAACAGAGTATACTCCTCGTAGCACATGTTAGGTACTCAAGACATCTGCGTTAAATAAATGTTGAAGGGCACATTCTTCTCTTATCACCAAGGGAAGCACCCAGTGTTCTAATGCTTAGTAAACTGAGAATGTTCATTGAAAATGATAAATCAATACCTGAAAGAATATGACTCATTTAAACTTTCTCAGAAAAGCTTTCTAAAGTGCTATACACCAGGAGTAAAAACCTAATGTAGATTCCACTTCATTACGGTTTCATTACAGATTTGACCTGAAGATACGTCAGTGAAAGCAGACCCCAGAAAACATTTCATAACTGTTCTATCAGCCAAACTTAGACAAGGCCCACATGATTCAGTATGGTAGCTCACTACGTGCTCTGTGAAGAGAAAGAATAAAACATGGAGTCAGTTACTCCGGAAGACCAACATTGTAACTACGCTCTACGTAGGTCTCCTTGAGAACTCCCATTGGATGTCCTAAGAAAACTGGGAAACACAAGGATTTTACTTGAAAAAAATGAGCGAGAGAGAAAATGAGAATGTTTCAATAACCATTGTGTAGACGAGTAGGCTTAACACATGAAGGAAAGGGTGGCATAACTCCTCAGACATAAGCAACAGAGCCCTCCCTACGTACAGGGGAACCAGCCCCATGATTCTTTGCCCAAAATTTGAAATGAACCCAAACAAAAAATTTCGAGATTCAGAAAGTATCACTTCACTCATTTTATATTATTCTTGAGTTCTGCACATCACTTTGTTTCCCTGTTCCGGCCAACTCCTGCCAAAATACACAGGGAAGCCTGTTCTCACGGTGCTGCTGACCAAGAGCAGGAAGTTCCAGAAAGCCTTCTTATGAAATCAAAGCTCCATTTGCAAACCCAAGAGATTTAGATAAAGGTCATGTGATGTCCTGTGTTAGGTGCTTCACGGAAGCTCAGTTTTACACATTGAACATTGAAGTGAGGGCCATCCCCAGAGGCCTCCTCTGGGCATAGCCCTGGATTCCCTTCTCCCTACCCACCCCCTCCGGCAGCATCAGCAAGGTGTTACTATGGTCCTGAAGTGATCCACAACTTGGACTCCCTAGAACCCAACTACCAGATCCTCAACATACAAGATTTCCTGCCCACATGCCACTTTCATTTTAAAAGGGGGGTTGAGTGTGACAAACAGCATCACACGGATAATAAAAACATGAATGTTGGGACACATGGGTGGCTCAGTCAGTTAAGCCTCTGACTCTTGACTTGGGCCCACGTCCAGGCTCTGCACTCAGCAGGCAGTCTGCTGGAGAGTCTCTCTTTCCCTCTCCCTCTGCCCCTTCCCCGCCCCCTTCCTCTCTCAAATGAATAAATAAATCTTTAAAAAAATAAAAAGTGAATAAAATCATGAACGTTTTTGAGCTCTTACCCCATATGCAACCTTGGACATGGCCCAGACAAGGCCACACATAGATTCAATGCTCACATCACCCTCTGAGGCCGCTACGATAATTACTGCCACTTTGCAAACAAGGAAACTGAAGAATAAAGAGGTTACAAATAACTGGCTAAAGATGCATAGTCCGTGGAGAGGCCAGGCTTCAAAGCCCATTATCTGATGACTGCCCACTTAGCCCCACAGTAGAGACACAGTAAGCTCATACTCAGAAGGCATGTTGCAGGTGCACCCAGTCTGTGTCCTATGCTGTCCCCACTGACACAGCCATGACGGGGCCTGCAGTCCATTCCCTGAGGCCAAAGATGAGCCACAGTTTTTGTTTTTGTTTTATTTCATCATGCTCATTACACTGTGCCATCAGGAAAGATTCAACAATCATAAAACAACTTTCCCACAAGAGAAAGTTTGGAAGCCTTCCTGGTTAGCAGGCGAGATTACAGATGGCCCCCACATCGCAAGCCCTCTCATTCGCGGGGATTCGCTTCTATCACAGACCCTCACGGTGACCGTGCCCCATCATGTGGGGCATTTCCATGCAAGGGAACTTCACCCGCCCCCCAGCCAACAAGAGTCATCTGACCGAGGCACCGAAGGAGGACTTTTTTCCTAGCCATTAGCACTCTAGCAGCAGCACCTGAAATGGGATTACCCAGAGTATAAACACATGAAGAGCATTTTCCATTTTATTTGACCTGAAACGTAAGGCCCAGCTTTTCTAGGCCACCGCATTTTCTTGCATGATCCAGCGTGCGATGGCCTAGTGTCATTTTGAGGAACTGTGCCTGAGATCCCGGGAAATCTGGCCCCGCATCCTGGCCAGGAGCATGGATCGCTTCCCAGCCTCAGGACATACCCCGAACAGGTACAGGGCCCCGGGATCAAAAAACCCACAGAGCTGATAGGACTGCAGGCAGGGAAAGAGTTGAAGGTAACACCTCTGTCCTCCCTTCCCAAACTCTCCCCACCATGGCTCGGATAGCACAAGATGGCTACAGCTCGTTGCAGATGAAAGGATCATGAATCTGGAACAAGGGGATGGAATGGGGTTTGTAGTCTATCTGGAATCTTCGGGCATCTTTTGCCACATTTGTTTTTATCATTGGTGTTTATGTCGTGGAGGGCTTATTGAGGGCTCTTTGCTTATGGAAGTTTGTAATATTGGGAGCCTTTATTCATGTGGAGATTGTTAGAGCTCCTAGCAGGGCTGAAGGGGGTATGTTCTTGGCCCTAGGGATTTCTTGAAGCTCTTTAAAAAAAAAAAAAAAATCCCAAAGCTCCTCAAACCCTTAAAAATAGCTCCTTATCTGATGTTTAAAGTACATACACACATCCACAGGCCACCATAATTGGCCTGCTTCTGCTCACATACGTCAGGTGACTTCCACTACCAGAGGCTGGTATCTGGGGGCGGGGGGAATCTCATCCTTTATCGAGTTGGAATTGGCCTCCCTATAGCTTCTGCCCATTTATCTTGGTTTTATCCTTTGGCACCATAGTAAATAAAGAAGTTTGGTCCTTCTGTCAAGATGATGGCTCTTGGTCCCTGTTTTCCCTGATGAAGCCAGCCCAGCTGGCTTCAGAAGACATCTGTGCTTCAAATCAGAGGGACAGTTTTCTAAATAAACTATTGAAGAAGGAAAAGCACTCATGTATCTACCACAAATCACTCACCCTATTCTCCTATAGAATCCAGAATACCAAGGCTTGCCAGTGTCTTATCTTCTTGTGTTTCTGTTTAAATTCTTCTTTAGCCTATCAGTGGATTCCTTAGAAGGCTGGAATGTCAGAGCGAGGAGAGATCATAGAGCCCATTTTACAGGGAAGGGACACTGAGGCACATACACAAAATATCTTGTCCAAAGTCACACCTTCAGGAGTCAGCAAAGCTGGAAACAGAATCCAGGCCCTCAGCTCCCAGACCCAGGCTTTTTACTATACCTCCTATTGCCTTCTCATCAATAAAAATGGCATGGGTCCAGAATTGTATATGGCATCGGGTATAGAATTTTCCTCTGTACCTATGATGACCATATTTCCTGAACCAAAAGCAGGGGCACATTGACAAATATGAGTGAGCTTGGGGAGGCCATGCAGAATATTTGACACTGGAATTCCTCCCCCCAAAAACTAGGATATGTACTCATGCTGTAGGAATAAGAGAAAAAACTATACCTTCCCAACATACCTCAAAGGATTGGTATAAGGAGTAAGGAGAGGATACATATAAGAAAATGGGAGATAAAACTCGAAGCAAGAAACATTTCCCGTACCTGACTGCTCAGCTGCTCTTCTCACTCAGTCCTTGCACCCAGAACAGTCTCCTCCTGTCCATCCATTTTCACATATTCAGACTGTAGGATTTAGATCAAATGCCAGAGCAGTTTTGGAGTCAATGTGACCTGGATCCAAGTCTTAGTTCTGCTTTTTAGTAGTTATATGACCTAGCACACATTCCCTGATACTTGGCTTTCTCATCTACAAAATGGAGATAACTATTGCTTTTAAGAATTAAACTAGCCAATACAAAATTCATTGAGTTTATATTGTGACTCCCTTCAGTGGATTACATTCCTACTTAGTTAGCAGCCCATACACAAATCACACCAGCGTGGGGATAGCTGTCTATTTTCTCAGCTGTGTATTTGTAATTTTGGTTCAGTCCCTGCCTTCAGACTGTCTCCCCCTTGAAGAGATAGTACCATCTGAGTCAGCATGGTAAGGATAAGAGTAGGCAGAAGGGAATGGGAAAAAAAAAAATTGAATGAGGGAAAAAACTGAATAAAAAAAGTTCAACTCTGTATCCCCATTGCCTACCACATAGTAGGCACTTAATAAATGTTTCTTACAGTCACTGAATGAAAACTAAAAATTAAATGTATAATACCAAAGGGGAATACAGGGATGGGGAGGAGGTAGGCAGACACAGAGAAAATGAGGCAACTGAGCTGAATTTTTAAGGGTAAGTGAGCCAACTCCAGTAGGATGGTTGGGACAGAATGAGGAAGCAGGGAGAGTCGCAGGGATGAGTCTTAGAAACTTCTGCATACAAGGGTAAGGGTGGGTAATGAAAATACAAACAGCCTTCGTGAATGTGTAGTCCACGCATTCACAACAGACCTTGTGGTCAGAAGGGCACCATGCTTGGTGTAACACTTTGCGGTCGCCATCTTGCAATTCTTAATACCTTTTGAGTAATGGGTCCCACATCATCCTTTTACACTGAATCCTGTAGATTACGTAGATCGCTCTGAATATACAACAGTGTTTTCACCACTAATAGTAGGTCAGAAAACCTACTAATTCAAATGTCTGAGATGTTAATCAGCCTAGTCAGCCCCAGCTTGAGTAATTGATTGAAGTAATGCCCAGAAATGAGACCTTCAACTATGAAGGGGAGAAGGATCATGGACAAGCGGAGAAAAAGCAATTTGAATCTCATTTGCCTGGAGAGCCCCCTTTATGCAGGAAAACAGTTTATACCAGGTGACAACTAAGCTGTTTACTATAAGCCAGGGATAAAGCAGAAATCCCTGTCATGGGATAAAAGCCACAAGGTTAGTTTATTGGTGACATTCCAAGCAGTATTAAAAGGAAGCTCACTCAAATGCACGGAATCCAAGGGGTTAACTTTTTTTACCTACAGAACAGTAGGGTCACAAAGAAGTTTTACATTGAACAAAACATATATATACAATATGACAGCAAGGGGGGCCAGCTTTCAAGTCTCTGTGTAAACATCACGGCTGACTTTGGAGTTCTGGAACTCTTACTCCTAAAAACCTTATATTTTATTTTCAAATGGCATCCCCCCCTGCCAAGAAGTTACATTTTTTCCCCTTCTTTAAATAAGCAGCAAGGGTAATGGCATGATGAACAAATTTCATTTCTTCTGTTCAGCTTTTTCCATCCTGAGCACAGCCTCCGCGAGGCCAGATGGCACCAAAGCAATTGCTAGTAAGTCAATACATCTGGCGACATTCCTGAAATGACAACTCTGATGGAGCAACGTCCAGCTCCTACACAAAGGCTCTTTTCAGAACATTTCCACTGGTACTTGTCTGCTATAAGCAGAACCTAATGTGTGAAAACAAAATAAAAGCGAGCCCTTTCACCGCCTGGTTCATTTTCGCTGCTTTTATTAACGCCACGCTCTGCCTGCCCCACTTCTGCACCTTGACGTGAAACCAACGGGCATTCTGCGCCTGGTGCGGAAAGCCTGCGCCACGCATGGCCTCCGCAGGGCTGGCTGCACTGGAATTGCTGAGAGTTCCAAGCAGACTATGATGACCTCATTGGTCTTCACACTATAAGCTTGAAGCTCAGTTAGGGAATTATCCATGGAGAAGAACCAGTGACAGAGGGGAGCTTGGGAAGGAACTGGAACCTGTCCCCATGCCAATCTTTCACTAGTAGACTTTATGAGTTAGGCCTTGGGGGTGACTTCTGACCTTCGGCAGACAACAATCTGTTAGGGAGCTGCTAACAAGAACGGAGGCAATATGGCCGGGGAGTGAGGGAAAAGGTCTGCTGGAATCTAGGGGTTTGTAGAACTTACAGTCACTTCCCGAAAATCATTCAGCCAAGTCTACCCCATTCAACCTACTTTCAGCACCATCTTCAAGTGAGGTCTCAACCTGGTATGGAAGCGGTCATCTGGTCTACCTCTTTAGCCAACAGTTTTTTCATCATTTCATTCAACTAAAATTTATTGAGTGCCAAGTAGGTGTTAGACTCCAGGATACGGTAATAAGCAAGATAGACATGGCTTCTATTCTTGGAAGTTTATGATCTACTAGGAGACAGGTAATAAACAAGAAAACATAGGAATATACTAGATCGTTCTGGTAGGGATAAGTATAATGAAGAAAATAGAGGGATATAATAGAGAGTGAATAGGGTGGTAAGGTAGGTGGTTTTAGATAAGAAAGTCAGGGAAGGCCTCAGACTTGAGCCTAAAGGATAATTAGGAGCCAGCCAGCCATGCAAAGATCCAAGCAAAGAGCCATTCAGGCTGAGCTGTTTGCCTCAAGCAGAAACCCTAAGAAGGGAATGATCTTGGCTCAAAGAACAGGGGGACATAATGAACCAGAGAAGACAGCTAGACAAGATGTCAAAGAGGAAGCTAATGGCTTTGTTGGCCATGGAAAGGAGTTTAGATGTTCCTCTGAGTCAATGGTTCTCAACAGGAGGCTATTTTGTCCCCATGCGACATTTGGCAATATCTGGAGACAATCTTGGTTCTCACAATTATGGGGTTGAGGAGGGGTTGGTGCCCCTGGCATCTAGTAGATAGAGACCAGAAATACTGCTAAACATCCTACAATGTACAGGACAGCCCCCACAACAAAAAATTATCTGGCCCAAAATGTCAATAATGCTGACATTCAGAAACCCTGCTATAGGTGTAGTGGGAAAGCAATGGGAAGATTCAATCAGAGAAAAGGCATGATATTACACAAAGAAAATTCTAGAAAGCAAAATGTGACGTGAAACTCATCACCAATCACCTTGAAATGTTAACTTGCTAAAGAGAACATTTGTTCTTATTCTGGAAGAAAGCCTATAAACATCTTGGTGCCATGTTCCCACTCCCAAAAAGTCCCCAAGCACAGGCACCACCAAAGACCCAACTTCCTGGGATGGCAGCCAGCTTGGCATCACTTCATTTCTTGGCCCCATTGGCCATGTTCCTCTGGCAAATGTGGATTCTGTTCTCAATTCTAAGTGACATTTGAGCTCCACACAGGTTGTCTAAAACTGCTGAAAATGTAAACGGCCAAGATACTCTTTCAGGTTTACAACTCGGTTCTGGGGATGGACTCAGATGCCCTAGTAATAATTCACAGGCAGGAAGTCTGTCTCCAGGATTGAACGGGGAGTTAAAAACTCTGCCAATGGCCAGCCACTTAGAAAAAGGCGGCAAGAATCCCTCTGAAATGTAGTCAACACCAATGATGTTCCATTCCTTTCTTCATTTAGATGAATGATTTAGAATCGTTCAACATCACCAGGACCTATTAATCAACTGAGGTGAAGATAATAAATGGCGTTTTCCATCATGCTATGTGAATTTCCCTCTCTGGCTATTAATTTCCCACCAGATCCTTCCAAGCTAACTCTAGTCTGCTCTACCTCTTTTAGTCCTTATTTCCTCCATCATAAAATATGGAAAACGTGTCCTTCGCGTACTTGCTAATATATTGTCACGAAGCCATTGTTTAATCATTTTATCTTCAATAGTCTATCACCCACAACTAGATTATAAATTCCATAGAAGTAGAAACAGTATCTGGCCATCATTGAAATGCTTTCTATCGAGTTCTGTTCCCCATACCATCCCCTTTCCTCCAGTTTTGCGGTGAAAGGGTTAAACTCTTTGTATAATCCAGATTTGTTTGGTTAATATGAAGCACTTCTCTCTTTGAAGTCAAGCCCTGGAAGAATGTATTAAAGCGTGTGGGGTATTTAGCATCTTAGCAATAAATGAAAAACATATTCAAAACTCCTAGCTATTGGAGATTTGGATTATGGGTCCAGCAACATTGAATCTATGGTGTAAAAATACAGACATACATACATTACATTTGACAGTAAGTGAGGATGCTATCTGAAAGTCAAGAATGCAAGACTTGTATTGTTTCTATTCAAGTTTTGCTAAATGCAGGTTTCTTCAACACATCCCATCCATTTCACAGAAATATTTAAGGTTATTTTTGAATGCCACCACACTCCCAGTCTAAAACGTGCCAACTATGGCAGAACTACTTGAGAACAATTTGTGAATACCTAACAAAATGGAAGATGTGCTTCCTTACACATTCTACACACCCAAATTCCAGCTCCGTAGACAATCTCACACACGTGCCCTGCCATGTACCATGTACGAGGCTGTCCGCTATAGTTCTGCATGAGTGGAAACCACCAAACTATCCCTCGGGAAGCATACGGGTAAATAAACTATGCTTTAATCATATAATAGAATTCCACTTAGCAATTAAAATGAACAAGATTTATGTCTATCAACACCATTCTGATAAAATTTAAAAATTTTAAAGCACATATTTATTGTTACGGATACCTACACACGTGGTTAAGAACATACGAAAACAGACAAAAGAATGACCTACGTCAAGTTCACGACGTAACTGTAGTCTGGAGGCATGAATAATAGTAGTGGCCATATTAATACTAAAAAACAGCTGACATTTATTTAATGTGTCAGCTGGAAGGGTAGATGGAGAATGGACCAACCTTCAGCTACATCTGTGACATGTTCTTTCTTTAGTTCTTTTTAATGGGATCTGAAGCTAATTTGATAATATTTACTTCTGATGTTGACATAGAAGTAATTGTGTTATTGTTTCCTGTGCTCTTTTATCTTTTGAAAGGAATAAGAAAGTTTGCAAGTGTTTTAAAGCTCCAACTAAAGCCAAGTTCGAAAGTTGTTTTCCCATCCTAGAACAAAGACAATGTCTCTACTGACTAGAATTTCTACTTTCCTAGTCCCCTCAGCCCCATATTCCATAACTGACCATATTTACCCCAGCCTACCAATTCTACCTGAAAACTAATCCAGAAAACTTCATCATCAATTCTGAACATGCTTAGCCTACAAAATAAGTGATTCATGGGAACGAGATCTGAGAAGACACAAAACCTCAGTTTCCTTTGATTTTTTAAAACCAGAGCAAGCGAAAACTCCCTCCAAAGATGTAAAACCGTCGTCCTGACACCATGGTGAATAATCATCCCACCTGGCCCATGTGCTTTGCCTTCATTAAGCATGTGAACCACATGTCAGCTGGGGATGGTCCTATAACTATCCCTCTACAACTAGTGGGAAAACTGAGGCACAGAGAGGTTAAGTCACCTGTCCAGGGTCACACAGCTGGTAATAGCAGCAAAATCCTACTGATGATTCTATCAAGATGTTAGCCACAAAATCCCTCATCCCTTCCATTTGCTGAGCTATAACCAAATAGGATGAACTGTTGGCTAAGTTCTTTATATTTTAATCTATCAGGATATTACACAAAGTAAGCCACAACTAAGTTTTGAGTTCTGAGTTTTAGCATACTGACACTGACCCAACTGTCCAGCTAGTGTTTGGTGTGCAGGTTCATTTTCCTCACAATCCACTCCACACTTGGGTCTAGATTGACCCAGCTTAGGCTCTGTGGCTCAGTGCAGGGCAGGACAGAGGCCAGCTCCACTCCAAAGCACCAGAAGGGGTAGCAGAAACGACCCCAGGGAGGGAAGGGATTCAACTTTTAATCCAGATGGTGCCAATTTTTTACATCTATAACCCACTGGAGCGGCCCCAATAGTAGCCAGATCACATCCGAATACCATGGCTCCACATGAGGACAGGATAAGGAACCAAACCTGGGCTGCCCCACACTCTGGTCTTAAAAACAGTAAGAATAGGTACCATTTATTGGGCCCCTGATAGGTCTCGGCCACTGTACCAGGTATATTCCTGACCTTAGCTCCCTAATCATAGAAAGCCTGCAAGTTTGCCATCATTAGCTTCATGTCACAGAGGAAAAATTGCACTCGGAAGTTTAAATAATTCGCAGAGCCTCACAGTGGCAGAGCTGGGCTTCAAACCAGTTGCTCTATTCCAAATCCATGCTCCTTCCCCCACATCTAACTGCCTCTTCTCTGTGAGGTACTGGGTCAAATAGTATCCCCCCCCAAAATGATAAGTCCAAGTCCCAACTCCTGGTACCTAGGAATATGAGCTTATTTGGAAATAGTCTTTGCAGCTGTAATTAAGTTAAGGATCTCCATATGAGCTCACACCAGATTTAGGGTGTCCAAATGCAATAGACTAACTCCAGTGACTGGTGTCCCTATAAGAGAAAGGAGGGGGAGATCCGACTCAGACACGGGGCAGGCGGCCATGTGATGACAGAAACAGATTGAGGGGTTCTGCCACAAGCCAAGAACACCTGGGGGCCACCAGAAGCTGCCAGAGAAGCATGCAACAGAGTCTCCCTCAGAACCCCCACAAGGAGCCAATCCTGCCTACCCCTTGATTGTGGATGTCTGGGCCCTACAACTGTGAGAGAATGAATTTTTTGTTGTTTAAAGCCACTGAATTTGTGGTGATTTGTTGCAGCAGCCCCAGGAAACTGACAGGAAACTGTTACAGCCTGGAACCTTGTACATTTCATCACAAAATCCTGCCAACAACCACTGAAAGCAGCGCTCAAGGCTGGACACTAACTCCCAGCTGGCTCTTCATAGGAACGCCAAAAATTTTGCTCTTCAGACTCTGGAAGGCAAGGGAGAGCACAACAGAAAGTGCATTTCTCAAAGAGCTTGCAATTTCTGCACAAGAGAGTTACGTGTTGGTGTAGTTGGGGGCTCTGTTTCCAAGAACCAGACAACTGACCCGGGGAGAGTCTCATTTAGGAGCCCGTCTGCTAAGGTGCAACACCAACGTGTACAGATCTCCACCCCACACCAGAAGAGGGGGCGATACACTGATTTGCAAGCATTACAACATTTTCCTCATGCCACATTCTCAAATTTTCAGTCCTATTTGCAGTACTTTCAGACAGCCTTTGAATTCCAGCAAATCCACATGGTTAAACATCATGGCTTTGTGGTGAGCTCCATGCTGTCAAAAGAAAGAAAATGCAAGAGGAGTCTGATTTCCATGGTCGGACAGAGTGGCCCACTTGGATTTAGCTCCTAAGAAAACATTTCAAGTCACCCCAAGCTCTTCTTCCACTATGGCCTGAGTAATCTCCACAATGACAGTTATCATCCTCCTGTGGAATAAGGGACTGTGGGGCCAGCTTGCTCAAGCAAGTCAACAGAAACGGGCTCGGCAGTGACCACTGTCACTTGTCATAACAGCAGATTACATTTCCATAGTCTAAACACTTTGAAAATTAGTGTCTTCTCGACGTTTTCTCACATCCTTAATGAACTGTCAGTCATTAAGGGAGGGAATCTTTAATGATGTTCAAGCTGTGCACAATATTTTTGCACCCAAAATAGACCTCGGGTGAGGTTTTCCACAGGAGATCAAAACCCTCATGTTTTTGATCAAACATGTTATCATAAGATATTTCACTTACATCTCAAAAATCCAGAGATGCAATGTTTTTCCCTGAAACTCCACGAAAACAAAATCTTCTGTTATCAAATGTTACATGGATCCTTGTATTAAATGTGTGTGGCTTTTTTTTTTTTAAGATTTTATTTATTTATTTGACAGCGAGAGACACAGTGAGAGAGGGAACACAAGCAGGGGAGTGGGGGAGGTAGAAGCAGGCCTCCCACGGAGCAGGAAGCCTGATGCGGGGCTCGATCCCAGGACTCTGGGATCATGATCTGAGCCGAAGGCAGACGCTTAACAACTGAGCCACCCAGGCGCCCCAAATGTGTGTGGCTTTCTAGAATGCTCTGCATGCATTAGGACACACCTAGAGCTCCTCCTTGTTCTACAGCCCTTAAGGCTTTCACAGCTGACATGAGTGGCCCAAACTAATTCTATTTAGAGTCCAGGGCCATCTTCTTCAGGGCCCTCCCACATCCCCACACAAATCTCTGCTGAATTCACCCTCCCACCATCTAGAATCCACCAAGAGAGTATGGTTACTTTTCTGGGTTTATCTGATGAATGCCGTGAGCAGTGATGGTGGACTACTTCTCCGTCCCCATTCCCACACTCCAAAGTTCAGAGAACGGCTTGGGCTGGCTGTGGGATTCCAGAGGATCTTAACCTGAATTCATAGAATTCACAGGGTGTGTGAACTCAGATGGGAAAAACGGTACATCTCTATCTTCCCTGACCTCTAACTGAAATTTGGCATTTCCTGTAATTATGAAGGTGGGCAACACACCATTGTCATAGTAGTTAAGAATAGATATCAAAAATATTCCAAATCACATTAAAGTTGTTGCAGGTCTCACTGGGCGCCTGGGTGGCTCAGTCATTAAGCATCTGCCTTCGGCTCAGGTCATGACCCCAGGATCCTGGGATCGAGCCCCGTATCGGGCTCCCGGCTCAGCGGGAAGCCTGCTTCTCCCTCTCCCACTCCCACTGCTTGTGCTCCCTCTCTTGCTGTGTCTCTCTCTGTCAAATAAATAAATAAAATCTTAAAAAAAAAAAAAAAAGTTGTTGCAGGTCTCAAAATGTTATTTACACTCATCACTATTGCAAAATTACATTAATGAGTAGACCTGCCTCTAGTTCTTATTATTCAGTGCCTTAATTAAAAGCACATATATTATTTTAATGAGTCTGGTGATTTTACTTTGGTATAATCAGTTTCCCTTATGATCCTATGTACTTTGTTTCATGCATTCAAGAACATTATTCTGAGATTGCCAAAGGGGGTCCATGCACAAAACTAGGAACCCCCTCACCAAACAGACCCTCAAGCCCAACTCAGCAGTGTAGGCATCACGCACCTTTTAGGATCCCTGCTTCGCCCCACTGGATTCTCTGGGGAAATCATTTCTACCTGGCCCCTCCTTTGCTCTCAGAATCGCCCTGTCCCTCTGCAACATCCCCTGCCCAGCCAGTAAGACATGCTACACTCCCTCCCCAACTCCTGATCCCACAATGATTCTAGCATTCTGCTCCCTATTGTTTGTAGCATTAAAAAATCTAGTTTTTTTAATTTTCCAAATATAAGCTATAATATTGAATGTGCTTTTTAATTTTTTAAATTAAATTAAATTAAATTAATTACTATTTATTTGAGAGAGAGAGAAAGCATGTGTGTGAGAGCGAGCGAGCACGAGCAGGGGGGAGGGGCAGAAGGAGAAGCAGACTCCCGGCTGAGCAGAAAGCCCAATGCTGGGCTCCATCTCAGGACCCTGGGACCATGATCTGAGCCAAAGGCAGATGCTCAATAGACTGAGCCACCTAGGCATCCCGAATGTGCTTTTTTAAAACCATGGCTACCTCTACCTCCCAGAGATTCTGGTACAGCCTCCTGTCCCTATTATCTTCAGGGCCTTCCAAACCTACCATGCCCCCCCCCCACATCAGGGGGGCCCCTCCCGGTCACCCACATCCCCTCCATGAGTCTCCGTTCTGCTTCCCCTGCAGGCCTCCGAGATGCCCACCACAGCCACCTCAGACTTCCGCCCCGCTGAGCTCTATCACTCAGGTTATTACTCCCTTCTGCCAGTGCTCTTGTTCATCCCATAATCTCACTCAAATACCCCCACAGAATAGAGACTGCTCCTGCTGGGAGGAAGGCCTTCTAAAAGTCACACGGCATCACCCTTGCTGTGCACCCACACTTTCCCATATCTGCTTCCCAGAGTCTAGACTCAGCATCCTCTGTGCCTTTTCCACCTGAGCCTCAAGCTCCCTACACACTGTCAAAGTTACACCTTCCTCCAAAGCCTGACTCCCATATCCACTGTTCCCAAAAGACTTCCACCCCATCTCCCAGTCGGAATGAATCTCTCCTTCTCCCAAGCCCCCTCCTGCATTGGGCATACCTTCCTTCTAGCACCTCTAAGTCTGCCCGGCTTCATACACCAGAATCACAACAGAAGTCAAATACCTTCCCTCAGCTCTGTGCATCGAATAAAAAGTACATATATGAATTCACAAGAAAAAGAAGAAGACAATGCAGGGAATCTACCTGCTGGTCTGCCCACCAGGCACGTACATCTTCGGGGGGGACACACACATCTGCTGCTCATACATACATTCCTTTTGTCCTGTGGGCATCTTCCCTCTCTGGGAATCATCCTCACATTTAAGGACCCATACCTTCAGAACCATACGGCCCCAGACACAAGCCAACTTCTCTAGTGGGAGCATAAGTGAAGGAATGGAATCCACTCTGGAGCTAGAGGACATGCAGGCTGAGGGGGATTTGTTGAAATGACACTTAGCTCTGTCATGCTTTGACTTTATGCAGTTTTTGTGTGCGGACTAACTTCAGAACCTCACCTGCTTCTGCGACGTGGCTCCCTCCCTTATCTATTTGCCTCCTCCCCTCGACTCAGTCCCAAGAGCACAGCAATGTGTCATTCATCCCCAATTAAATGTCCCCAATAGGGCTCAGCACCAAACTGAGCAAACAGATCAAAGATATAAACAGTATCGATTGAATAAACCATAATATTATTTAACTCATCTTTTCTGAACATGAATATTGACCTCCTAAAAATACTTTGGATAATATACATTCTGATCAACAAAACTATCAGGTCTCTAAAATTCCCAACACTGACACTGAATTTTTTTTCCCCCAGTATTATATGAAGAATTACAATTTCTTGATAAGCACACTGGTCAAGTTGGTCCTGATGCCTCATTGGAAGTTTGAATTTATTTTCAAAGGAGGTTCTCCTCTAGCTGCCACCTGCCTTTAAAATGGCAGGTTCTCATTCATTTCAAGCCTCTGGTCTAAAAGAAAAGCACACCAAATAACAATTACAATGAAATATCACTACATTAATTGCAAAAGGAAATGAGCTTTAAACAAAGTGAGTGCTGCAGGCAATGAGTTGTCCTGCTGGGTTCTTAGCATTTCAAAGGACAAAACAGAAAATTGGAAAAGATCAATATCAAGGCAACAGTGCTCTGCAACAGTAATAAATAAAGATGTCTTTCAAGGCCCATTAACCACTAATCACATCTTGGATCAAAACGAGCAGAACAGCTCCTGGACTGTTTGAAGGAGCTGCCAATGGGCTCATCCTAAGAATCAAATGAGGGCAGTCCTGGGTTTGTTTCCTGTTGGAGAAACCTCCATTGTTTTGGTTGCTGGTTAGGGGGGCTTGGAACATCTTGTAGAGGGCCTAAATATGTGCTCCACGGTGTGGACTGGATAGCCTCTTCCACCTACAATTACACGGTTCGTATTAGTGCAGACTCCACAGACAGCAACAGCAAAGGGAAACAGGATAGATATCATTCCTGAAAAGAGCTTGCTGGCCGCACCAGGACAGATTACACAGTTGAGTTACACCTTCTATGGGGTTGCATTTCACAGACTAGAGCCACAGCCTCAAGCCTCATGGGTAAAGACTTTCTCAGCTTTGGGGATTAAAAAAAAAAAAAACTACACAGAAAAAAGGCATGCCTCTAGGGAAGGGTCCTCCAGCCTCAAGACAACCATTCAGTCCATCCTAACAGCTGAAATTATTCAACAAACACATCCACAAACTTGCTTTCTGGTCTGGTGTGGTCTAGCCTGGCCACTCAGTGTGGTCATGGACCGGCAGCATCTGCCTCCTGTGGGAGCCTGTTAGAAATGCAGAATCTTGGGGTACCTGGGTAGCTCAGTCGGTGAAATGTCTGCCTTCGGCTCAGGTCATGATCTCAGGGTCCTGGGATTGAGTCCCGGATCAGGCTCAGCGGGGAGCCTGCTTCTCCCTCTCCCTCTGCTGCTCCCCCTGCTTGTGCTCACTCACGCGCTCTCTGTCAAATAAATAAGTAAAATCTTAAAAAAAAAAATGCAGAATCTCAGACCTCCCCTCTCCCCCGACCCAGATCTACTAAGTCACAATCTGCACTTTGACAAGATTCCTGAGTAATTTGCAGACACATTAAATTTGCAAAACATGATGCAGAACAGCTAACCTCACCACTGGCGCATATGACAATCACCTGAGAAGTCTTGGTGGTGATTGTTTAATATTGACGCCCAGGCTCTAATCCCAGAGGGTCTTGCTGGATTTGGGAAGGTATAGGCATCGGTTAAAACGCGTGTGCACGCGCACACACACACACACACACACACACACACTCTGCCTGAAAGATAAGTCCAGACAAATATTTGCTGAATGAACCGCACAAATGACCTAACTGAACAATGCATTCAATCACCGAAACTCTGCCTCTGTCTGGCTTCCCTAATTTGATGAGGGAGGAAGCAGAAAATGATTATGAGATTGAGAAGAGCTTTAAAAAACACTAGCTTTCAAGTGCTGAGATCAAAAAAAAGAATGTTTTAAGAAAGAAAAGCTCAACATAAATTCTCAGAGTTATAACCCCAGACTTAGAGACTGAAAGTTTTTTTTTTAAATCTTTAAATCCTCCCTGTCTCAAGACAACTAATCACTGCCCCCTCTTTGCCTCAGTTTCTTGCCCACACAGAGAAGAATTCATGCGTCTACGCCTAGGAACAAGCCTAACGTGCTTTCCAGTTCAGGCAATTGTGGTCCCTTGGGGCTTGATGTCAGGCTTCGGAGCCTCTTGACAAATGAACATCTGTGGATCATATGCAATTGCTCACTGGGTATGTGAATAAGAAATTGTTATAAAAATCAGTTATAAATAATTGGGAGTGTGCTTCACCTGGCTGGCTAGGCTACTGCATGGATCCCATGAAACTCTGCAAACCACTTCCGATCTACCTGAGCATCTAAACTGACATTAAACAGGGTTAGACTTGGTACAGGAAAAAGCTTTCTACCTGTGATCCAAGCCTAGATGCGATTAAAAAAAAATGGACAGATTTGTATAAATACAAGTTTAAAAAAGTGTTTATGGTGTTATCTGTCATGCAGAGTCTACTGACAAACTGAGACAAAATATTCACAATGTACAGCATCGACAAAGGGCTAATATCCTTATATATAAAGTCCTCTCAAAATTTGTGGGGCAAAGGAATAAAACCCAATAGGAAAACAAGGAAAAAGACATGAACAGGCAACTCACAAAAAAGACAGAACAATGACCCGCAAATGAAAAAAAATGTTTGAACTCACTTATATTAGAGAAATTCAAATTAAAACATTCCCTAGGTACCATTTCTCACTTGTCAGATTGGCAAAAATTTCAAAATATGGCAACAGAGCCTATACAGCACTCTCCTGCCCTTCCGGTGGGAATGCAAATTGGTCAGACTCTCCTGGAGGGAAATTTGGCAAATACCTAACAAAACTGCACATGCGCTTCCCTTTCTACCCAGCAGTCCCACTGCTAGCAATCCACCTCGAAGATATACTTCCAACAGTATAAAAGTGCATTTAAAAAAAGAATACATACGTATAAGGGCATGCATTGTGATATCATTTATAATTGCGAAATATCGGAAGCAACCTAAATGCTTATACACAGGAGACTAGTTGAATAGACTTGGTACATCCACTCACCGGAGTATTATGCAGCTATTTTTTTTTTTTTTTAAAGAATGAAGGCAGGGACACCTGGGCGGCTCAGTTGGTTAAGCATCTGACGCTTGATTTTGGCTCAGGTCATGATCTCGGGGTCATGAGATCGAGCCCCTTATCAGGCTCAGCACTAAGAGTGGAGCCCGCTTAAGATTCTCTCCCTCTTCTTCTGCCCCTCCCCCTGCTTGTGCACATGCTCTTTCTCTTAAAAAAAAAAAAATGAATACATCTTCTATATGGGCTGATTCCTAGGATGTAGGCAAACAGTGCACAAGCGTACCTATAGTATGGCAACCATTGTATGAAAAAAAAGGGGGGTGTATTTTTTTTCTAGGGCTGCTCTAACAAAATATCTCAAATTGGGTAGCTTTTAAACAACAGAAATGGATTGTCTCACAGTTCTGGAAGCCAGAAGTCCAAGATCAAGGTGTGGGCAGAGTTAGTTCCTTCTCAGGACCGCGAGGGAGAATCTGTTCCACGCCTCTCCCCTAGCATCTCTAGGAACCTTTGGTTTTCATTGGCTCGCAGAAGCATCACCCTGATTTCTGCCTTCACCTCCATGAACAAAGACTTCAACCACCTCTATTCTGACCTCTGTCTGTATGTTCTAGTTGATTGAGTCCTTCTCTCCAGCTTATCTCTTAATTAGGCAGAAGAACCTGAAGGCAAAGCCTCCCAGGATGGGAAATGAAACTAGCCCCTCAAGGAAGGACTGCCCTACTTGCCCTTGCTTGGGGTCATGACTGACCGCAAGACAATAATCAACATCACCTCTATTGCCCCCCTGCATGTCCATGGACTTTGTCCCACATTTTCCTTACATAAACCTAGGAGCATTTTCAGCACTTGGGAGACAGTCTTTGAGGTATTTGTCTACTGCCTTCCCAGTGTTGGCCTCACTGAAATAAATTCCTTTCTGGTTCGGCCACCATTCATCTCTCTGCCTTTGGATTATGTCAGTGGTCAGGGGCCAAACCTGGCCTGCTTGGGCCCCCCAGAGCCAAGTGCTCTTACACCCTTGAGCCCCGGTTATAAGCACATACTGTTCTCCTTGTGTGTCTGTATTTCCCCTTTGTATAAGGACACCAGTCATATTAAATGACGGGATACTCTAGTGACCTCATCTTAAATAATTGTATGTACAATGACCCTATTTCCAAATAAGGTTATATTCTGAGGTACATGGGGTGGCGGGGGGGCTGGGATGTCAACATATGAAATAGGGAGGAGGGACACAATTCAACCCATAAAAGAAACTATAAGAAAACATATGCTCAGGTATCTGCTCATTTGTGAGAAGAAAAAAAAAAAGAAATGGGGGGGCGGGGAATGTTTAACCAGAAACCAAAGAGACTGGTTACCTGGGATGGGTGGAAAAGAGGTAGGAAACATGGGGGAAAGTGAGGGGTGGGGTACCAGGAAAAAGGAGGGATGATACCTCTGGATTTTTTTTTTGTAAGATTCATTTATTTATTTTGAGGGGGCGGGCAGAGGGAGAGAATCTCAAGCAGACTCCCCGCTGAGTGCAGAGCCCAATGAGGGACTTGATCCCATAACCCCAAGATCATGACTTGAGCCAAAATCAAGAGTCGGATGCTTAATCGAATGAACCACCCAAGCGCCACTGGAATTTTTTTTTTTTTTTTTTTTTTTTTTGCATAACAACGTGAGAGCCACAGTAATGTTTCAAATGCCCTCCCTATCCTGAAAAAAATAAATTAATTAAAAAACCAAGATGTGCTAGGAAGCCAAATTGAATACAAACGGTAGCAAATGAGCCTAACTGTATTACAAATAAAACCACATAACCACACAGAGTGGATGGAGAGGAACAGAACTAACCTAAGTCACTTTGGAAAACAAAAATCTTGACTGGATAGTGTAAGGCTAAGGACAAAAAGAACCCTGTGTGAATGCTATAATCTAGTTAGTAACTGTGTTTCTCAGAGGGGTATGAGTTACCAATTTCAATAAGGACGCGGCGCACTAGAAATGAGCAAATAAATGTGAGAGGGAGTTTCTTATTGTTGTTACAAATAGGGACAGAGGGAAGGCTAGAATCAACCCCATGGTGTTGGACTGGAGTCAGAAGCATTAGTAAGAACTGTGAGACTGTGACATAATAACATAGATTTGGTCTTCGTCCCTGGTTCCTAGAACAAGATTTTCTGAAACAGGAAGGGGACTCTTGGTGGGCTCCTAGATAGTTTCAGGATGTACTGGTTGCCAGAGGAAGCAATCATGTGATAAGAGGGTCAGAACTTTCAGCTCTACCCCCAACCTATGGGAAGGAGAGAGGGGCTAGAGATTGAGTTAGTCACCAACAGCCAATGATTTAATCAATCTTGCCAGCACAACCAAACCTCTATAAAACCCTAAATGATGGGGTTTGGAGAGTGTCTAGGTTGGTGAACACACAGAGGTGCTGGGAGGGTGGTCTGCCCAAGAGGACATGCAAACTCCAAGCCCACCCCCCACCTCCCATACTTGCCCTGCGCATCTCTTCTATTTGGGTGTTCCTGGGTTGTAGCCTTTATAATAAACTGGGAATCATAAGTGCTTTCCTGAGTCCTGTGAACCATTCTAAAAAATTATGGAACCTGAGGAGGGGTCATGGGAACTCTTAATTTATAGCCAGTCTGTCAGAAGTCCCGAAGACCCGGACTCGGGACTGGCATCTGAGGTGGGGGGCAGTTTTATGGGACTGAGACCTTAACCCGTGGGGTCTGCACAAACTCCAGGTAGTTGGTGTCAGAATTTAATTAAATTGTAGGACACCCACTTGGCGTCTGGAGAGTTGGATTATTCATTAGTGTTGGGGGGGTGGACAATAACCCATAGATCTGATCTCAGAAGCGTTGTGAGTAAAAAGCAGATCACGGAACCCAGGGCGTCACATCAGTGAAGCAGACAGACAGGAGAGGACAGATGCACGAATATGCAGCCTTAGTAGAGTACATGTGTACGTGTCCTGCCTCGCTCCGTCCACTGAGCCTGCCTCCATGCACACTCCCAGCAGCAACCAGCACACTTCGCACTTGGGTACTGGTTTCTGAATGTCGTTCTCCAGTTAAAAGGCCAAGAGCTCCTTGGAGAAAGGACTGATTTCAGCAAGAATTTTCTGTACAAAGGAAGCTTTTATTGCTCAAATCCAGTCTCCTTGCAGTCACTCAGAGTAGGAAAGGGCACAAATTCCTAAATCTATATAAACAGCTGTTACTGCACCCTAGGAAGCTCTGCCCTTCCCCAGTGGAACCCCCAGCCCTGTGCTCCCAGTTCCCACCACACTCCACTCTCCATCACTCCCCAGCATGACCAGACCTACCTCTCTCCCCAAAACTTTGTCCACAATGCCTTTTCTTCCACCTGCTCTCTCCCTTGTTCTTCAATGCTTGGCAGAGATTTTCCTCATGAAGACCTTTCCCAACAGCCTCCAGAATCAGCCTTACCTTTTCCTGGTCTCACACAATTCCACTGGAACTTACTCATGCTGATTCCATAACTGTGTTACACCATGTTGGATTCTAAATGTCTGTTCCCACTGCCAGCTCCTCAGATAGACGAAGCTCTGTAGAGACTGGAAGCTTTTCTAACCAAACCTGAGTTGTGACAAGAATGCCAACATTCCCTAGCCAGGGGAATGTTGGTCAAGCTTACCACTAGGCTGACCTGGGATATGAAGTTCATGGCTTAGGGACACTTGGGCTTCCCATAGCCCTGGCCCTGCCACCTCCATGGCTCCTCCATTCTGATCATGGAGCCTTTGCTTTGCTCCTCAACCTGAGCTGCTCCAGGTTTCCAAATCCATATTCCAATAACATGGAGACTATGGTTTGTCATACCCCATCCACTGCCTGGAAACTAGAAGCTGGCCCTAAGCCTCCGGTGGGACCTGCAGTCCTGTTTTCTTGTGGACAAGGATTCATGATGCCCAGGGGCCCTCCACCTCTCTGACTCAGCTTCTTGCTACACAGCGCCCCTTCCCACCCACACCCCCACCCCCACCCCACCCCCGCTGCCACCATTCTTCTGGGATAAACATCTAGAAATCAGGCTTAGTTACCCAAATCCACCTGGTTCCCTGTTTCACACAGAGTAGGAAAGAGCTCCAGAATCCACAGATCTTCCAAATTAATTTTTCATCACTGTGACTGCTTTGCTCCCATTCACAATAAGGAAGCCCTGAACTCACACAAGCAAATTATTATTATATAAAAATCTACTACTACTATCAATGCCTACAGCTTTTCTCTCCTTCTCTGTCTACCCTGATAGGTGAGCCACTGTGAAAAATATTGGCACCTGTGAACCCTTGTAGGGATTTTGAAGAATGAAGGGGACGAAAGAGGGGAAAGAGGGATGCTGACCAAGAGAACAGCCTCCCAGCCAAGACTGGTCCACCTGGCTGGTGAGCTCATCTCCTCCCCCCTCCCCATTCCCACCCCTCCCCCACCAAATTCTCTCTTCTTCCTAGGTGTCTGTACTTTTTCACAGGTTTTTTTTGTTTTCTTACTATTGAAAGTTACCAATTAAAGGATAATTTAGATTAATAAGCATCCTCTTTTAAAAGGATAATATGACTGGTGGCAGGGAATTAATCTCTTATGGGGCTCTCAGTCACATCTGCATGAATTTGTATGAATTTATTAAGTCAGATTACATTCCTCCTAACCCCTAGCTAATTGAGATCATTTGCACTATGAGGAGTTTTAATATGTGATGGGAGAAGGAGTGACGTAATAATTTTAGTTTAGAGGCCACTTGGGGGACTAGGAAAGGATGGATAAAATACTACAGCCAGGAAATTAGGAGATTATGAAATGATTGAGTAGAAGAGCACAGAAACCCATAAGAGGGTTAACAAGGACACAAAGGTTCAGACTTGGTGGGGCGCATAGGCCACACGGTGAACTTTAGGAGAGCACCTCTGCCCACAATCCATGGAAATAGCCTGCTCAAAAAATAAAACCAAGACACAGTCCCACACGTGAGATATAATCCGAGGAACTGAAACTATGAAAAGCCCAGAACATACAGTGGCCATGTCCCAAGGTCACAAAATCACGCAAGTTGGGACAAGAAAGGTAAGAAATGATCTAGTCCAACCATCCTCAATTTTGAACAACGGTCCCATTTTCAATGTCAGAACACTTCACAAACCCCCTTCATAATAGTATCTTGTCTCTTGGTTGGGGGGGTGGGGGAAGTGTGACAAAAAGTTGCCATTCATTCAGAAACTGAATGGATTTGCACTTTTAATTCTAAAAGCATCCGTGTGTTTCTGGTAACTAGTAGTAGATATATGCTCGAGTTTTGGTGTAGGTATGAATGCAGAGATTCTTTTTATTCCAAGACCTCCCACACCACCTCCAGCCTGCCAGAGCCGCCACACGTGGGAACCACAGGTCTTCATGGTATGAGTCAACAAAATTCACTCCATGAGCATGGGAGAGTAGGTGTCATCCATAAAGTAACACAGCTGTCATTACACTTATGATGCCTGCAGGTATCTTTCTTTGGAGAGAAGCATAACGAAAACAGACGCCATGTTTTACCTTCTATGTGAGAGGTGGTCAAGGGCAGTTTGGGTTTTGGCTGGAACACCAGAGTAGAGAAGTCCCTGATGCAATTTCTAAGCAGTTTTTGAGTTCTGGCAAAGAAAATGAGCTATTGCTTCCCTGAGACTCTAACATACGCTCCATTTTTCCCCTCAGGGGTATTTCCATTTTTATTAACTATGCATTTTGTTACATGATCGCCAGGACTGTTCCTTCTTTTGCAAACAGCTAAATGATTCCTTTGAGAGCATCTATTCCCTGGGATGTGTGAGGTAGCATGCCCCATTCACAAGGGGCCCTGATCTCTGAACCTTATTAAATAAAACATTTTGGAGAGCTTGCTGCGGATAAAGATGAGAACAACCAGAGATCGGGGTGGTGCAGCTCAAGATCCGTGCATGGACTCAAAGCACCTTAGTCTCACTTGAAAAGTCTGTAAAGAGGCATTCAACTCTTTAAGATGGCTGGTGGGTTCACGGTCATGCTCTATTTCTTACATGTTTTAACTGTTCTTCTGTTTCTGTTTGATATTTGTTCTTTTAATTTTTCTTTAAAAGGACTAAAAGAATAACAATAATATAATAACCAGGAAAGGAAAAGATATCTCTAAATGGCAAAGCAGTTATGCAAGGACAGAGCTAGAAAAGCCCAGTAAATCACAGAAATAAAGAACCCAGTAAATCAAGGAATAAAAATGATTCTGAAAGCAGTTGCCTGCTTGGTCAAATATCGGAGCACGTACTTTGCAGGTGGGTGATAATTGGGAGCAACCCTTCAGCAGGATTAGAAAACTGGCCAGAAGTAACTAAAGACTAGGGTTTTCCCCCGCCTTATTCTGAGTGTCCATTTCCTCTTCTGTGATATGCTAATAAGAATACCTTAACCAATGGTTGATTATAAAAATGAAATTACACAAAACATGTAAAGAGCTAGCATGGCACACGCAGCATGGGAAATGTACGATAAACAATAACTATTACTCTCATGCTACGGTAGAGTTCTCGGGGCGGGGTGGGGGGGCAGTGCAGAAGAACTCACCTCCTTGGCTTGCCCCTCAGGCGTCCCTCCCTCCCCCTCAAGCAGAGCCCACCTTCTGAACAGATAGCTCCACCAGGGGTTCAGGGCTCAGGCTTTACCTGGCCAAGAAAAACAGGAGGAGTGGGCGTGTTGCCTGCAGATGGTAAAGTGCTCACAGATAAGCCTGGCACTTAACAAAGACGGCCTTATGTCCCACTGGGAGGGCAGCTTTTGACATTTACTGCTTTTGTCCCACAGGCTGAGTGGGGTGGATTCCAGAAGCCTCTATGATTACTACAGGATCATGGCCATTAAATTAAGTGGCTCCTGGGCCGCAGACCTGGATGGCAGATTACCTGCTCTGGGGTGGGAGAAAGACAGGAGAGAGAAAGAGAGACCACTCCTCTCTATGGCAAGCAAGGCCTGGAGAATCTTCATCCAGACTATATTGCCGTATCCCTGCCTTTAACCTGCAAAACACCAACGAATGCCGGGCTCCTGCGCTCCCGGTTTCCTGCAGTTCCAAGTCTGTCGCCTCTGCAGCCCAGAGCACCCCACCTTCCCTTCACTACCTTACCCCCAGATCACCGTCAGCACCCCACACCTGTTACACAACCTCAGAGGCTCCCTGGCACCCAATCTGAACCGGATCTCTGAGCTGTGCTAAGAGCCGCCCCCGCTGGGCCTCGGGGACACAGCCCAGCCCTTCCCAGCCTCCTCTGGGGAGGGTGAGCCGATAGAAGGGGAATCTGGCTCCATGAGAATTCGTTGTACTTCCACCCAGCATGATGTCCAGAGAAAGAAACCCAAACGCCAGGCAGGCTGGAAAAGCAGGCCTCTGTCCTTGGCAAAGCCAGCCTGCACTTCGCCTTGATCCTGATGCCAGACAACAGCGGGGAGCCAGTGAACCAACCGAAGGAATGCCCTCCCTGAGTCGATGAGGCAGGACGAAGTGAAGCGAGGTGGGGCTGAGAAAGGGAGAATGACGACTCACCTGGGGAAAGTGACTTCGCTTTAGGACCACGGTCCCCAGAGTGTGATCTCAGCCAAGGGGTGGAGGTGGAGGTATCAGGAACCTCTCACTGCAAGCCGGCTGCGTCTGTCCTGTCCCATGCGAGTCTGAGGACGGGGCCCAGCTTCTGGGTTTGCCCCGCCTGCTAGCTCTGGTCTGAGCACGGGCCGTGGTTCCCAGCCTTGGATACACATGGGCCTCACCTGGGGAGCTTGAAAACCCAACAGCTGGTGCCGGGCTCTCACACCGGAGCTTCTGATTCGGTGGGTCTGGGGTACCCCCTGGGCATCAGAATCTCAAGGCTGGTGACATGTCAGGAGCCTGGGGGAGCTTCTACAACATACCATGGCTGGGCCCTCCTCCTGGCCGTAAGGAATCAGAATCTCGAGGTGGGGACAGAGCATTCCTCTGTCTAGCAAGGGCCTGCTACCCACGTGATTCCAATGTACTCACTGGTTTAGTGAACCATTACCTGGGGAATTTGCCCAAAAGATTGGTTCTTCCAAGCCTTGCCAAACAGACCTAAACTACTAACATAACCCCGGGCCCCATTCAACCAACGTTGACAGTCATTTGTCGGTCAACTAATGACATCTTGAGTGCTCACTGCGGCTTATGTACTGATCTCTTAAAGATACAAAAATAAGCAATAGGAAACTACATGTTGGCCACATTGCATAATCAGAGAGCACGGGGTGGGGGGTGGTTGGGAAACGAATACATATATAAATCTACCCAAAGGAAAAAAATAAATAAGGTGAGTCAGTCAGGAATCTCTTTGGAAATACCCAAGAAGGTCTGCCCACAAGAATAGTAAGTATGCTTCCCTTCCCACGCCACCCCTGGCCCACTTATTCCTAGGAAGGTTAAATAAACAATTTGTTTTGTCTTTTGAAAAGAGGTGTAGAAACTCATCACCCGGCAAAAAAAAAAAAAAGAAACAGCAATAAAGCCAGCTGAGATGCTTCCAACAACGATAAAGGCCAAAACCAGAGAGAAGACAGGGATTTCGACGAGCACAGTGATTGAAATTAACCTGTGAAGAACCTGCCGGCCCCAGAGTGGAGGCAGCAGGGGGAGGCCCCGGGGAGGAGGCTGCAAGAGCCAAGGCGGGATTGGCTCCTCGAACCGTGGGTGCCGCCAACGGCTCTGGAAGCATTGTTCTGGATGGAGTCCTGCGCTCACACCAGCCTAATAAATAGGAGTATTGTAATTACTTATTTACACGTCACTCCCCTCCTCTAGACCCTGGGCTCCTGAAGGGCTGGACTGCTGTCACCTAGCCTGTGGCTCCCAGCATCTGGCACAGACCAGCCGGCTGGAACCACCTGGCCAGCGACTATAAGACGTTTGCTGAGGCCTTACGTAAATAGCCTATTCTTTAGAAGGGATTGAGAAAGTTGCATAAAACCCTGGCGAAGTTACCATGTGCCCGGACGGCAGCGATGGAACAGGGAACTTCCAGTCTCTGAAAGCCCTGTGCTGCGCAGTAAGCTGTGGCATGAGTTGAATAGCTTCCTCCAAAAGTTCACGATCACCTCGGCATGGGATCTTATTTGGAAATAGGGTCTTTGCCGATGTGAATGAGGTCAGCGTAGAGATGAGATCACACTGGATGAGGGTTAGCCCTGACCCAGTGAGGGTGTCGGATACCCAGAGACACAGAGGGAAGGCCATGGGACAAGGGGGCAGAGAGTGGAGCGACGCAGCCTCAAGCCAAGGAAACTACAGGGCCACCAGAAGCTGGAAGAGGCAAGGCAAGAGTCTCCCCTGGAGCCTTCAGGAAGCCTGGCCCTGCTGACACCTTGATTTCAGACTTCTAGCCTCGTGATCTGTGAGAGAATAAACTTTGGTTGTTGGAAGCCACTAAGTGAGCTGCCATTTGCAACAGCGGCCCTAGGAAACCAATACAAGCTACCATGCCTGTGGGGTTCCATGCTCCCAACAACCTGAGAGGTAGATATCGCTACCCTGGTTTACAGGAAAGGAAAGGAATCCTGAGAGTAGCTAAGAGTATCCCCCAAGGTGACATAACCAGGGACAGGAATCCAAGAGTCATTAGTTGCCCGCCCCAGTGAAAGACAACTCCAAACGAGGGAAAAAGCAACGGGACACAGCAGCAAGGCATCGATGGATGGGACACAGCCTGGAGACGGGAACACTCTAGTCACCCTCCTAACCTGCATAGCCCTGACAATTATAAAGCAGCCAGCACAGGCAGACGTGCTTCTCAGGGTGCCGCCGCCCAAGACATGTCTGCAGGACCCCAGTGTTTATAAGGAAAGCCTCACCTTTTCAACTACAAAGACCCAGAGAGACAAGACACGTAATCCAAAAGAGCACATGAAAGGGGGAGACACATATGCTAACCATAATGTGCTATTTCTACTTAGAGAAGAAGAAAAATAGTCCAAATGTTTCTAGAGTAAATGTCTCGTGATTCTGTTTCAAGATGATAGTAAAAAGCTACTTGCATCTGACACAGGCATGTCTAAGATCTTAAGAAGGCAAAAACATAATAAGGGAGACATCAAAAAAAACTTTTCCTCATTCTCATTCGTGTTGGCACTTTCTTTGAAGAGTATTTAAAGTGGCTGGAGCACTGGAAATATGGTCTTCCCATATTTAGAATTCCTCTTTTTCTTCGACACAATAGAAAATGCTTAAAACTGTAAGTGACATCTCTACTTGCCCCTGAGGTTGTCTTTAAAGATTTTAAAGATCCTGAAGTATAATAGATTTAAAAAGACAAATTAATCCTGGTTGTCAAAGAACTTGCTTCTCTGTCTCCCCATCTGTGCATGAAATTGGAGAATCCCTCATTGAGCGTTCAGAATAATGGGGTGGTGGAGTGTAGCACTGGTTACTTTAAATCCTACTTCAATGACACAGGAAACCAGGGGGGACTTTTTAAATATCTATTTAAATGGCATCTCTTAAAATTCTGGACATTCCTTTCTCCTCATGCCATGTTTTATATTCTCTCCCACCTTTTTCATGGAACCTTCCTTGGATAGAGGAGCATTAACAGTGGTGGACCATCATGGAATAGGAGGAAGAACAGTGGGTTTGGGAAAAGGGTCACCAGATTGAGCAAATGAAAATACAAGATGCCCACTTCAATTTGAATTTCATATAACAACAAATAATTTTAAGGGTAAGTATATCCCAAATGGTGCATGGGACATACTTATGCTTTAAAAATTATTTGCTGTTTGAAATTCAAATTTAACTGGACATCCTATATTTTTTCTTTGCTAAATCTGGCAAACCTAGTTGGGAGTCAGGCAGACCTGGATTTGCATGCCTGGATTTGCATGCCTAATTAACCATGCAAACTCGAGCAGGTAGCTCACCTCTCTGAGAGTCTGTTTCCTTTGCTGTATAATGTAGATAATTCCCACCACCTACAGGACAATGACCCAGTCATCAAAACAAAGCTACAAGGGTCCCTGTAATCAGTCCTTCCAGCTTCATCTCTTGCTACTCCACACCTTCTGGTATGGCAGCTACAAGATGCTTGTAGAGCTCCTTGCACGCAATGTTCTCTCACCTCTTTGCTTTTGCTCATGTGGTTACATTTGCCTAGAGTATTTTCCCTATCCCAGTGCACACGCACATGTGCACACACAAACGCACACACACATCCCCACCCTTTGCAGGCTGACTTCTCTTAACCCTTTAAGACTTAGTTTTGGCATCAATTCCTCCAAGAAGTCTTCGCCAACTTCACTCCTCCACCCCACCCCCCAGCCCAGTGGGGGTTAAAGATAGCTCTTCCACTCTCCTAAAACCCTTGCACTCACCACATTGCTCTTTACTATACTCTGCTCTTGAGGGGTCTACACTCCCCACTGGACCATGGGCTCCTTTTTCCTACTCATCTTTTTACCACCAGTACAGTGTTTGGTGCATGGTAATAATCCAACAAATGGGAGCTCCCTTTGCTTCACCCAGAATCAGCTACCCTGGGTAGGAGACCTCAGTGGCTAGTTCCCAAGCCTACAGGAACACTCCAGGGCCCTCTGCCATCAGACATGTGCTTAGCTTTCAGCTTATAAAGAAACTCATCCTAGGGGCACCTGGGTGGCTTGGTTGGTTAACCATCCGACTCTTGATTTTTGGCTCAGGTCATGATCTCAGGGTCCTGGGATGGAGCCCCGCGTCAGGCTTCCCACTCAGTGCGGAGTCTTCTTAAGGATTCTCTCTCTCCCACTCCCTCTGCCCCTCCCCCTGCTCTCTCTCTCTCTCAAATAAATAAATAGATCTTAAAAAAAAAGAAAAGAAACATTCTACTTTCCACATTTGCCCCTTCTTCCCCATGCTATTTGCCTGAACACTAAAAGCCACCAAATACAAATCTCTGCAGGACAGACTATAAAATGTGCACATCCCATTGCAAAATGAAAATGCAGGGCTGCTTGTTCAAAAATGATCAAGAATTTCAAGAAGAGGAAAGCAGAGAATGGAACCAAGTGCTAGTCTTTTCTAAGCGACCCACAAAACCAGCCTGAGTCCATGCTTTCCCGATGGGCTGCGTGAAGTGCCAGCTACCTAACATCTACAAAACTCAGCCTTCTGCCTCTACACCAAGGCACAGCAATCTCCGGGACCTGCCTGGTCCGATATCCTATGGGCCATTATTGAGACTCTCTGCAGGGATCCATGTGGAATGAGCTCTGAAATAGTGTCCGATGGTGACAAGAGAAACCAAACACTATGATCGACAGTTTCAAGTCTATTGGACAAATGAGAACACAGTCAGGTACAAATGCAGTGGTGTAAGACCAAGGGGCAGAAAGCCCTCGCCGGCTGCTCCTACTCAAAGACCCCCCTCCCCTGCCCCCAGGCAGGGCCAGAGACAGCGGACAAGCAAAACCAAACTCCATATTTAAGGACCAGGAGAGGAAAGCAATCTAAAAAAACTTCATGGTTTAAGATAAAGGGTAAAATAGAATGGGCATTGCCCTCAGAGAGTCAGAGTAAACCTGCTCTGCCCTGATCATCCTGCACTGGGCCTGAGAGGTAGCCCACGGCCCACACTCTGAAGCCTAACACTTGTCTTGCACGCACATGTGGGTGAGTGTCACCCCCAGACACAGCAAACATCCTGCTCTCCATCTATGTTCTGCTAACCAGAACTCACTGTCAGAAAGAGATGACTCCATTTCCCACCAACGGCACCCCCCGCCCAAGTAACAGGCTATAAGGTGCTGGAGAACTTTCTGATCCTAGGATGAAATGGTATCTAGTAGCTGCCCAAAGGCTGTTGGCCAAGCATGCAGCACTGATGTGCACATCAAAAAGTCCCAAGATATGCTATTCTCAGCCTTGCCGAAGAGGGAGAGGGCCAGCCTCCAGGGCAGCTGACAGGATAATCGTCACTTTGGGCTCACTGTCTCACTCAGTCTTCAAACAACCCCCTTTGGGACCGGTGGGGGGTGGGGGGAGGACTTAACGCACAGGACCAAATAGCCCCACTCACTCAGACATTAGCAAATCACCGAGCTGGAGTCTAAATTCTGATCATCTGGCTCTAACGCCTTTTCTCCTTCCAGTGCCTAGAGGGGAGCTGATAAGGACCAAAGACAGAGGCCAGTGGGGCCCACCCAGAGAAGACACCCAGTCCTAGACGAGCACCTGGTACCAGGCCAGACTCCGATCAGGGCCCGTTCAGCAGGAAGGGTCTATGTGTGTCTCTCTTGCTTAGGTTTTAAATATCATCAAGAATGGAGCCTAAAATCACCGCCAACAATAACAACAAAAGCCAAGCTCATAGATACAGAGCACAGACGGGTGGGTGCCCGAGAAAGGGGGTGGGGGGTAGACAAAATAGGTGGAAGGCATGTCAAGGTACAAACAGTTATAGAATAAATGAGTCATGGGGATGTAAACTGTAGCACGGCACATGACGACCATGGTTAATAATACTGGATTGTATGTTCGAAAGATTCTGAGAGAGTAACCAAGCATGGGGATGGATGGGACCTAATTGTGGTGGTGCTTTCCCAATATATACAAATGTCAAATCATGTTGTACACCCAAAACTCCCATCATGTTGTATGTCAGTTATACCTCAGTAATAAAAAAGAAAAAAGAAATGAGCCTGGAGCACCCCAACACAGACCCCACCCCACCCCCGGGGGGATGGAAGCAGACAGGAAAGGGCTCCAGAGATGAGACAAACCAGGGGCCCGATTTGGGGCTCAGCAGGCCCCTGCCAGCCCTGATAGGAGCTGCAGGAAAGGGGAGGGGATTCTGGGGTCAGGGGGTGGGGGGTGGGACGTGTCCCTCCTCCTCCAGCTGCCCCCCTGTGGTTCTCAGCCAGGACGACCAGGGCTCACCCTCCTGGACCTGCTCCTCTCCCCCCCCTACCTCGGCCCAGAGCCAAGGCCACCATTCTGGTCAAAACCATAGACCCTGCCAAAGAATCTACATTTCACATTTGAACTAGCTTAAGTTTGTGAGTTAGGTATTTTAAATTCTGGAAACGGCCTTCACCTCACTTCATCACGCACAAACAGATTCTGATTTTGGAAGGTGGCAAGCCAGGAGAACTCGTGAATTGTGTCTCCAGGAGAGGGCCTCTCTCCTGCCCCCTCTCTGCCCATCAGACTGTCTCCTCCTCCTTGAGGGCCAGCTCGAGGCTCTGACGGGGTTGTGCCCACCAATCTCCGCATCAGCAACCCCCAGAAGCCTCTCCTCATGTGGCCCTCACATCGTGAGGTAGACAGCTGACATCCTTCTCAGCTTACACAAAATACAAAAAGACCTCTGGGGGACAGCGCTATTCCTGTTTTATAGCTACTACTACCGAAAACCTAAGCAAGACCCCCATGTTTACTCTGCCAATGCATCCCGACAAGTCCCCTGGGGGACCTCTTTGAATGTGATGGCCCCTTGAGGCCCTCCTGCATGGGAATATCGGAGGCCTCACTGCCCAGCTGAGATCCCTTCTTCCCACCATCATCTCCATGGAAAACCACGTCCAGTTCTCAGCCCCTCCACATGCCCCATAGACACACCCTGTGTCCGTGGCACGTGTGGAATTCTGCCCAGCAAGCTGGCCCTGTGACGGCAAGCTGCACGAGGGCAGGACTGGTATCGGATTCATCTTCGAGTTTCCATAGACCCCACCAGGGAGGACCCGGCTAGGAATGCCACCCGATGACAATTTTCGATTTAGTCTAAATGTCATAAAGGTAGGAAGTAGGTCTGTGTATTTATCACTACTGCATGTCCAGGACTGGGCATGCCTTGTGGCATGGGACGTGAAAGGAATATCTGGTGAATGAACCAAAGGAAGGAGAGTCCACATTCTCCAGAAAAACAGAACCAATAGAGTGTGAGTATGTGTGTGTGTGTGTACAAGGAGAGAGAGATTTTTCCCTCTGATGGTTAATTTTATATTGTCAACTTAACCAGGCCATGGGGTGCCAAAATATTTGGCTAGACATTTTTCTGGGTGTGTCTGTGAGGGGGCTTCTGGATGAGATTAAAATTTGAATCAGTAGCCTGAGTAAAGCAGATTGCCCTCCCCAGTGTGGGTGGCCTGAATAGAATGAAAGGCTGAGTAAGAAAGAATTTTCTCCTTCAACATGAATGTCCTTGAGCTGGAACATCTGTCTTGCCTTCTGACTCAGACTTGGACTGAATTTGTACCACCAGCCCTCCTGAGTCTAGATTCCTTAGCCTCCATAATTACATGAGCGCCTATAGGGGTGCTCATATGTAGAGACATGTATGTAGATATATACCGTCCAGGAACACCCTCACAGACATTCCCAGAAATAATATTTAACCAAACATCTGGGCATCCCACGGCCTTGTCGAGCTGACAACCCAAAATCGACCGTCACAGGGAGAAATTCAATGCTGCGGGAGGCAGCATTCCAAAATGGCCCCCAGATCCCGGCCCCCTGGCAAACTCCGCCTGTGGGACCCCTCCCCTCCAGGGCAGGTGACACCACTGAGCGTGAGGTGCCACTCCCTTGAATAGATCACGTTATACAACAGAGGTGATGGGGAGGTCCTCCTGTTATTCCGTGACTCTGCACGACTCCATCCTAGATGACTGGCCGGAGAGTCATCCTTGAAGGAGAAAGCTGGCAGGTTGAGGGAGGGCCCTCAAGGGGACCACATGGCCAGCCTCTGCGGGTGGCCTTTGGGACCCCCAGCTGGCAGCCAGCAAGAAAGCAGAGACCTCAACCCCTCCACCACAAGGAGCTGAGCTCTGCCAACAACCCCATGAGCTAAGAAGGGAAGCCCGAGCTCAGCAGGAGGAAACTTCTGTCGTGTGCACATGACACGTGGGTGCTATGCCGGCGGCTCGGGGGGTCTGCACAAGGGGGGTGCGGGGAGCTGCTCGCCTCACCTCCTCTTCAGCAACGACTCCGTAAGATCAAAGCTCAGCACGCTAGCCTCGTACAGTTTTACTTTTAGCCTAATACAAACAAATACTCTGATAGCTATTCAAGTGGGAAAAGGCCTTATTTGTGTTACCCCCTAATGGCATCGCTTATCTCCCTCCTGGTGTGAGCCCCACATTCCAGAAGACCCTGCAGTATGGAGGGGGGACACCACTGCCTTCGGCAACTGTTTGGAGGGTCTCAGTGGCCTCCCCCAGACACACCCTCGGCCTTGTGACAACTGTCCAGGAAAGAGCATCCATTGTTTTCAGCTAAACTGTGATAAATGGAGTCACAAATAGGGTCACTCCACCATCTGTCTGTCCTCCCAAGCTCTGTTGTCACTCACCGTAAAACGTTCATCACTGTAGCTCTTTGTCGCTTCATGAACTTAGGCTTCAATCACTTGAGAGCAAAACCAGAAGCTGCGTGCTCTGTGCTCCTGTGTAATTTTCCAAGGCGTGCATTTTAATTATGGATACTGCGAGGCTGGCGGGGGTCTTAGCAGACCGCTCTGCGTTCATTCTGCCCATGGCTTGAGTGTTCTCGGCTTAACACATTTAAAAACCTCAAGAAAAATGACACAGCCAAGGAAGCTGATTGGTAATTTCACAGTGTGTGCATGTTTAAAAATGAGAATGGTGAAGAGATCGGTGGTCCTCGAGCAGGAAACAGATTTTTTAAAGGACCTGCAGAGGCAGAGATGACATCTCCAGTTTGGGCCATTCAACATTTATACATTTTCTGCATCAGGCCCTAGATTCTTCTGGAAAAGCAGCCTTTACCAATTTTTAGCCTCTGGACTTTCCAGTGAAGTTGCCTCTACTTGAGTACCAATACGAGACAGGCGACGAGGGCCTAAATGAAAGCATGGCATTCCCGGGAAAACATGGCCCTGGTAGAGCCCACCGAACCAGTGAGTCCTGCTGGTGCCCTGGAGGGAACTCACCCTTTCACTGCTGGACTTCAACAATGGAGAATGTGCACCAGAGCTGGTGGCAGCCTTTTTGTTACCACTTGGAGCCTGAACATGAAGTCAACTCTAAGAAGAGCAGAACTGAATGATGGAGAGGGACTAGGATTGCATAGCATCACTGAGCCCTGGATCAAGCTTATATCTGAAGCTTATATCTGAAGCTTACTTTCAGCACCTTTCACTTAAGGGGCCAGTAGGTTCCTTTCACTGATTTCTTAGTTACTTACAACCAGAACATCCCTTATTAGGTAGGACAAGGAGTCTTCAATTTTTTAGTGATACTTTGTCACATTTTATGGGCCTATCACAGATTTATGAATATGGGATTAATCAAGGTCTCAGGATACATCTTTCATGAACATCGGGGTTGACTCTTCTATCAGAGAATTAGTCACTCCTCCCTTGTTCTGTGCTTTACTAATAATCACACAGTTAGGAAAGTGTTTAGCTACACTAACAGAATGCCCAACTGAAAGTGGCTTAAACTATTAGTTTCACATAACAATGGGGCTGGAGGTTAGCCTCCCTGGGGTTAGTTAGGTAGCTCAACAATGTCACCAAAAACCCCAGTTCTTTCTGCCCTGCCATCCTCATATGTTGGTGGGTCTCCCCTCACGGTCACAAGATGATTGCTGCAGGGGCACCTGGGTGGCTCAGTCGTTAAGCGTCTGCCTTCGGCTCAGGTCATGATCCCAGAGTCCTGGGATCGAGTCCCGCATCGGGCTCCCTGCTCTGCGGAAGCCTGCTTCTCCCTCTCCCACTCCCCCTGCTTGTGTTCCTGCTCTCGCTATGTCTGTCTCTGTCAAAAAAATAAATAAAATCTTTAAAAAAAAAAAAAAAAAAAGATGATTGCTGCAGCACCAGACATCATGTCTTCACATGACAGTGTCCCATCCAAGCAAGAAGGAAGAGGGTGGGAGCAAAGGTACTTACTCCTCATAATACTCTCTACTTTTTATCAGAAAGGAAATTCCCAAAATTGTTCACTAAATGCCCCATTACTGGTTAGGATGGGGTTATACCGTCCCCCAAACATGACTCATCAGCAAAGAAGGATGGAATTTCCATAGATGGCTCCGACCAAGTTTAATTGGTCTAACCCTTATCGAGGAAAAAGGGACATCAGTTCTTTGGAGACCCCTACCACGCAGGCCTCATTAATTCACCTGCTCTGAACTAAGACTAACATTAGATTACAAGAAGAAAAAAATACCAGGCAGGTGAATTCCAATTTTACCCAAGCCAAGCTCAGTGTTTTTCTTTGCCCTTAAAATCAGATCAGAATAAGCCAGAGGGAAAGGCACCAATGTTAAAAACTATATTTGGATCCCCTAGAGCGGAAAGGGATGAATGAAAGCCATGGGGCTGGGCCTGGCCTATGCACAACTTCATCTGCCCCTGGCAATGAATTCTAAAAATATAGACTGTGACAGTCATGTATTTTAAATAGCAATTCCACATATATAATCTCCACTCTGTCCCTGCTACAAATTAATTTTTCATGACAAGGAAGAAATGACAGATACATTTTGCTTTAGCAGAACAAGTGAAGGTGACATTTTGAATCTTGAAGCTCACATTTCCTGGCTGCATGGCCTTGGGCAAGCTGGTCCTCTCGTCCATGCCTCAGTTTCCTTATCTGTAAGATGAAGGTATTAGTCATGCCTGCCTCATACATGAGGGAGGCAAATGGGCACAAGTCAATTTGGTCCTTCCCAATGATCAGGATCTTTTGGGTACATATCAGTAGCCTCCAATGATGAGATGTAGATGCGTTCTCCCCACGACTTCCCTTCCAGCTTACAGTGGAAACCATTTCCAGACCAAATTCTGCTCCAGATACAGACATTGTTTAGCAAACTGGCACAATAATTGTCTCATGTTCTGTAGACATGAGGAAGTCTCAGCTGTCCTCCTTTTGGGTGCTTCAGTCCTACTTGCACGAAGGGCTGACGTCACTCAAGGTCAACGTTACGAATGTTTAAACCTTAGACGTGGGCAGCTAGGATCCTCCAAAGCATTGGCTGGACTGGGCTGGTTCCACATCAAGCCTGGGGCATCATTCCATAGGGCATAGACTGTTGGACTCCCTGTACATTCTTCTACCTGCTCACACAGTGGGTTTAACACAGGAGGCTAATCCCACACACCGGAGGGAAATGGAAAATCATTTTCCTCATCTGTTGTGCTAGTGACAAAAGCCCCTGGTTTTGATTGGAGGTATACGGCTAAAGCCCTGCAGTAGGTCCCTGGGCAGAGCGCCCTTTAGAAGATAGTTTCAAGTACTAGCTGATCCCCTGTGAGGGTACCTTCCCAAATGGAGTAACTGATTGCCCCTCGAGTGAAGGTTCCATCTCTCTAATGCACACATTTGGATCTCATAGTCTGGGCTGAAGCACTCTAAGTCTTGTTGAAGACCACAAAGGATTCCTAGCTAATGAGCACACAACTGCCATCAGGAGGCAAGCAAGGAGGGAGGCAGGACAAAGCAGGAGGCAAGATTCCATGAGCATCCTGGAGCTTCACTGAGGTCTTCTTGCTGCTTCATGATGTCTTGAACAGCAGTATTAATGATACACTCTCCCTCCTTGAAAACCATTTCAACCCCCCTTAGCTTCTCATTCAAGACTCTCCCGGGTGTGATCCAGCCCTGTCTTTCCAACTCTATCTCCCACTACCCCACGTCCATCAGACACCCTGTGTCTTTATTGGCATCATCGCCTCTACCCCAGATGCCCTCCCCACTCCCCTACCAGAAGTCTGCTTCACCTTCAGATGCTACCTCCTCCATGGAACCTTCCCTGATCACACAGCCAAGGCAATGTTGAGAGAACAGAGTCTGAAGGAAGGCTGCATGGAGTTAAATCCTGGCTTCTAACATATAGCTGATATCTGACGTTACCTCTCTGCCTTCAGTTCATCATCAGTAAAATGGGCAAGATGAACACAGAGTCACAGGGGTTCCCATGAGACAGTACAAGTGAAATGCTTAGCACAGTCCCCGGCAAACAGGGAGAGCCCAGGACATGCTGACTATGACTCGAAAGAAAAGTCAAAGTGAATTCCTATTCCTTCTCGCTTGAGGGAATTGTCCCTCCTGGCCAGTGTTCCTGACCCTCTCCTCTCCCCTTCTCTCTCTCAACAGATGATATTTTCTGTCAACTTACTGCTGGACACTTTTTTCAACTAGAAGGAAATCAGAAATGAAATGTATATTTATAAACCAAAATAATCCCATCGGATATCTCATCGTGACTCTACGATCAAAACACATTGTAGGCCTTCCTCTCTATTATGACCTATCCAATGCAAATACCAACTTTGAAAGTTTTCCATGCTCACGTCCAAAAATGTGGCTCTCCCACTTTGATGAGGCTGTGACAGCACAGGACGGTGGTTAAGACCCCAGATGCAGGAACCAGGCTGCTGGGTTCAGAGCCAGCACTTAATTTCTGTGTGTCTCAGTTTCCTCATCTCCAAACTTGAAATTACGATAGAAGGGGTTTAAATGAGGGCATCTGGGTGGCTCAGTTGTTTAAGCATCTGACTTCGGCTCAGGTCATGATCCCAGGGTCCTGGGATGGAGTCCCACATTGGGAATCCCTGCTCAGCGGGGAGTCTGGTTCTCCTTCTCTCTCTGTCCCTTCCCCCTGCTTGTGCTCTCTCTCTCATGCTCTCTCTCTCTCAAATAAATATATAAAATCTTAAAAAAAAAAAAAAGGGGGGGGGTTTAAATGAGATGCAAGTGCTTATAGAGCTTCTGGAAGCATACCTGGCTAGCCTGGCATAGCACTCAATAGCTCTGGAGGCCGTTATCATCCACTGGATCTCCTCCTACAGTGAAGCCAAAGTACAACATGCAATAGTGGAGAAAGTTCTAGAAAAGGAGTTGGGAGCATCTGGGACAAAGTCTTACCTTGGCTACCAACTTGCTCTGGGTGCTGGTGCAAGTTACCTGGGCCTTCAGTTTTCCTCATCTCTAACATAAGAAAACGGAAATAAGTGATATGTAAAGCCCACCGAGACCAAAATGTCTATTGCCATGTGTCAAGAGCCGTAAAGGGTCTAAGATGTCATCCTAGCTGCAGGCTGACCCATTAGCCTGCCACCGGTTCACGAATGTTGGAACAAGACACAGAGACCAAGGACGTTATTGTTCACGGCACAGCAAGCAGGGCAAGCTTCCTTCTGATGATGGGCCACCAGCAAAGCTGCCTGACCTTTGAGGTAGACTTTATCTTTATTTTACTGGACAGCAAACAAACTTACCTTCTGCTCCAGAGGACAACACTATCTCTATCCTCCAAGGCTGCTGGCTAGACAAATACCCTCAGAAAGATAGTGTGGAACAAAAGCTCTCAGTGCCCGTGCTCACAGATGTGCAGAAACACCAGAGACCCACGGAGACTACATCCATTCCTTCCTGCCTCCTCTCAAGCTCGACTGTTCAACTGGGCTCATCACCCCGCCCTTCAGAACACCTCCTCTTAACACTAGTGTTTCTCTTCATGAGACTACTCACGCCCTGTTCACTTCCTCTCTCCCTTCCCACTACCTCCCCCGGCGTGAGCTATTGTGACCTCCATCCTGAAACTGCAGTGGGCACCGCTCGCGGTCTCTCTTCCCGACCCACCTTCCCACACCAGTTTCTGGCAGTGTAGCTTTGATGGCGTCATGGCCCTGACCAAACCCTGCCCATGGCTCCCCTCTGCCTCCTGACCTAAGTGCCAGCTATTCTCAGATGCCGTGTTCCTTACTCCATACCGAATCTCGTCTGGAGAGAGAGACTGGGTCTTGTTTATTTTTCCAGCACTTAGCAATAAATACATGTAGAATAAATTGCACAATGGACCTCCTAGCTCTCCAGTCTTTAGATTCAAAAGGCATAAGTGTCCTGGAAGCATGGGATAAATTAGAGAAAAATAGCCAGCAGGAATAAGCCATTAAACAACCGATTTTCCTTTTTTTATATGTTGTTTTTTTTTTTGTTTTTTTTTAGTGCTGGGTGGGGGTGGCTGTTTGTATCTTGGGTGTCTTTATTTATCATTAGCCACAGAAACCTTTGTCCAGTCAGAATTTACCCCAGACACCCAAAACGCAGGGCTGCTCCACACAAAGGTCAAGGATTGGCATGTGGCAACCCCTTTCCCATGGCTTCTGGTGAGGGGAGAGGGCAGCTCCCCAGTACTCCTAAGCCCCGAGAATTGAAACCCTACACTCAAAGGAAAGGTGCCTCATAAGTGGTCTAAACATAGCACGCTTGGTCTGACAAGTATGATTGTCCTTCAGGGGTAATAGGACAGAACATTTTAATTCAGGTCTGCTCTTTTTTAAAATGCAAGACATATGGAGTGCGGAGAGGAGCTCCGAGGGAAGCCAGAGCTGGTCCTTTCTAAACAATCTTCACCGCCTCCAAGAGGGATGACCCCGTGACCCCTGTTGATCCCGTTACCCAGGGTCAGCTCACACATCGCTGGAAAGGGTCCCATTCAAGCAACGGGCACTCCCCCCCCCACCCCACCCCCCACCCCACCGAAGACCCAAGGTTCCTCTGCCGGGCGCCTCTTGTGTTGCTCAGAATCCTCTGGGCTCACTGGAATTTCTCTGAGGCATTTCAGATGCTTCAGGAATCATTTTAAAACATTACAGATTTAAATCCCAGCCTCAGGAGAGAGGGGCCTGTGTCTGGCTCTGCTCCCCAGCCCAAGTCTCCTGCCACCTAGGACAGCTTGGCCTGCCGTCCTGAAGCAGGCCGGCAGCTCCTGGCTGAGGAAGGCCACGCAGACCAGCTGCTCCCTGCCCCCCCTCATCCCACCCCCCATCAAGGCCAGAGGAACAACTGACCAGTGGTGTAAGCAGGGCTGGGCTGGGCTGGGCTGGGCCGGAGCCGGTGTCTCTCTTCCCAAGTCCGTGTTCAGGGACATCCTGTTGGGGGCCTGACGTCGGCCACCGTGGGAGTATTTATACCACGGGAATCGGCAAACCCAATTCGGGCTTCTATCCACCGCACCCGGAGCCGGTTGTTGAACTCTGCCCGGCACACCACTGTTGTCTCATCACCGGCAGGCTTTTCTCATCTCTGCCTCGCCAGCGCGGATCAATAGACACTCGCTCGGCGCACGAGTTTAGCTTTGCTGCCGCTGGAGTAAACCCTCCGTGAATTCCACCTAATTAAAGAAGCATGACCTCTCCTGTTGCGAGCTTGGGCCGCCTCCCTTTTATCAAGCTCTGTCCTCTAGAACCATCTCTCATTTCATCCATTAAGGAAGGCACTTCCTAAGCCTTTCCAACTCAGAATGTGCAATAAAACACATGGGTCTTTATTGCTGTCTCTCTCCAGGCCCCCTTGAAATTACATTTTCCAGTCTACAGACATCTCCTCTGCCCCCGAGGAAGGCTGGGAGAGAGGGGCCAGGTTTGATCAGGTTTCACTCTGTATTTTCCTTTGCAGTCTTGCGTGGACTCACATTCAAGAACGACTCCGCTTTACTTCTAAAAATCTTCATGTTTTTGTAAAGGCTTGTGTCCATCAGGAGGTCGCGTTGCTTACTGAAGTCCCAGTTTCTGTGGCTCCTTTATGGCCTTAGGGAGGCGCTCTCCTTTGGGCAGATCAAGGACACTGAACAAGCTTTAGTGTGTCCCTGAAGGTCACTGTCTATACCTGGGACCACGCTAATCCAGAATTGAGCCTTCCTTCTCACCAAGGAGAAAGAGAAGCACCAAGTGACAAACAGGACATGGCCTGTGACAGGCCCTCAACCCATTGTCATTAGTACCTGATCACGCCTCCAGAAAGCCTCAGTCCCACCACCAGTGAATTCACAGCCAGTTGGGAAACCATACCAATCTGTAGCCGGTGCTTAGCTGGAATAAGGATGTCCCCCCTCTTGCCTGTTGCAGTACTAAAGTCCAGCATTCCATACGGGTCTTACCAAGCAAAGCGGTCCTTAGTCTCTTGCCAGCCCTCTCCACGGCTCCTCACTTGTCTGATCTCTACGAAGTACTGGCCACCTCTTAACAGGAAACTCCTGATGACCAAAAATTTTTCACAGCCCACAGGCGTGGAGAGAAGCAGGTGCACTTTGGGGGCTGTGACAAGCAGGTGGGACGGAGAAAAGGAATAGGTTTAGGAGCCAGGCACCTCCCTCCTCCTCAATCATGCAACAGAACCATCACCTTCTCCAGCTCCATATGTGATCCACCCCCATGAAAGGCACCACATGGTGAGAATTACGTCTGTCCTTGCGGGGAGGCAATGGAGTGTGAGCTTCAGCTCATTACAGGCACCATGTCTCTGTGCTGCGGGGTCAGAAGGAAACCCCTAGGACGGTCTTGTTCAACATGTTTCCGACCAGCAGGCTGTGGGGCAGGCCAGCCTCAATTGCCGGGCAGAAGTAGCCATGACCGGAATGGAGAGATAGTGAAGGCACCCGGGGTATGTGTGTGCACACACGTATGTGTGTGGACAGGTGTGGGCATGTAAGCAGATATGCTCCGATGCCAAGGCAGGGAGCACATGGGCAGGGCTGAGCTGACGGGTGGACTGAAACAGACAAGGGTCACTCGCTCCCTCGTGAGTGATCAGAAGTTCCAGCTGCATCACTAACTGAAAGAAGTTAGGAACCTCTAATACAGTGAAAGCCACAGAGAAATTATCCTAAGCTGTGCTGGAAACCAGCTTTTCAGTAAAACCCCGCGTACAAATTTGTCTCTGAACAGTATCCAGCCCCATTTTTTCCATTCAAACAATTTTCAAATTCATTTCCTTTTGCAAACATCATTTGAATGGGTGCATCGTGTGGGTATTATGCCGGTGGCCATGCTTTCTGGGTGTGTGTGTGTGTGTGTGTGTGTGTGTATTTGTGTGCACGTGCATCCATGTGTATTTAATCACAATGCTCGTCCTTTCTCTGTGCTTAAGGCAACCTTTTACGGGCATAAGTACACAAGCCAAGTCACAATTTGGCAGCCCCGGGGAACAGCTTAGCACCATGATGTACCCACAACTCAATTTTGCGCCACCAGAAAAAAATAGCTCTATACTTGGGATTGAGCTTTGGGATGAAAGCAGGAATTTTCTGACCCGGTGTACAACCTCAGAAACACAGTGCCAAGGACACAGGGGAGAGCGCAGACATAGAAACTTGGTTGATCATCCTCAGTTATTAAAAAAAAAGAAGTAGAGTTCTGATGGCCAAAGGAACTATCTGGCCTCTACATACTTATTGTTGTAAAACTATGTAAAAGGGGGGCACCTGGGTGGCTCAGTCAGTTAAATGTCCGACTCTTGGTTTGGGCTCAGGTCATGATCTCACAGTCATGGGATCGAGTCCCGCATCTGGCTCTGCACTCAGCGCAGAGTCTGCTTCAGATTCTCTCTCCCTCACCCTCTCGCTCACTGTCTCTCTCTCAAATAAATAAACAAAAATCTTAAAAAAGAGCATGTAAAAGAAATTTAACAACAGAGTTCCAGTTTTCAACAGCTTTGGCCAGGACGGCAGCGGTCTTCCATCCATGGCAGTTATGTCTGGAGTTACCCCATGTTGTGGCCGAAAGGGACTTCCAAACTATTGAGACCACAGTGGCTGTCTCTGGAGAGAAAAGTAGGCAATGATGTAGAGGGGGATGCAAGGTAACTTCTGGGCACTGGAATTATTCTATTTCTTAACCTGGGTGGTACCAACACCACAGATTCCAACGTCTGCCTTGTAGAAATTCGCATGTTCTGTGCACATCCTACATCTGAGTTACCTTTCTTTTTTAATTTGTCTTGTTTTTTTAATTGTTCAGTCCTATCCCTTCATATTTATAGGAGAGTTAATGGAGGCCCACACAGCCAAGCTAAGGAGCAGGGAGAGGGTTAGATCTGGACACCCTCATTACTGGTATAGCTCTCTATCCACCATAGTTTAGTACTTAATACATGGCCTGCTATGCAATATGGGTCTTGAATGTTTCCAAATGGTTTGGAAACCATCACTAAGGAACGTGTCTTAAGTGTCATGCCATTCATAGGTCCCTGCATGCACACGCTCACACGTGCACACACAAGAACACACACAAACAGTGCTAAAATCCCAACAGATGCCATCAGTTCATCCCAGCCTGTACTGCAAACTGAGAGCCCCTCACTGACTCCGGTAGCATAAAGGAGCGATCCTGCTCAAGCTGAGCTCCCTGGCCCTGCCCTTTAGATGGCTCTCTTCTGTCTCCATGTCTGGTCTCCTGCCTTCAACACCTGCCAGGCTCCTTTGGTTGGAGGACCTACACCTTTCTGCTTCGTCCCCTCCTCTACCGGCTCCTCTGGGCATCCTTGCTGCCCTGGATGAGAAATCGCTCACACTGGTGTAGGTGTCCTCACCCTTGGTCCAGCCACGACCCATCCATTGCCAGGAGTGGTGTGGATGAAGGTAGAGAGAAGAGAGAAGGGAATTCAGTCAAATGATAAATCAATAATTAAGGACTGATTCGATTCAGAAGCTAAGGGAAGCTGGACAACTTCAAAGCTAACTGAGTAAAATGTCCAAGATGCTGATCCACTGGGAAAATCTCTCCAGGAAACACAACATGGATTGCTTAAGAAAGAAAGAAAAACTGGGGGATGAAATGGGAAGGGAAGGAATTGACTGACTTGCAGAAACTCAATGTCCAAGAGGTAAGCTGGAGGCACAATTGGCCAAGGGCAAGGGGGGGACCAAGGAGGAATGACAATCAGCTGACAGTCAGGGTCCCCCACAAGGCTTTCCTACTTTGACTTCATTCCCCAACTGCCTTTTTCCAACTGGAGAGTTGAGCTAGATGAACTTGAAGTTTCCCTCTTGTTCTCAGGAGCTTCTTAACTCAACTAAGAAAATCAAACAGCAAATACCACAAGCAAGATGCATTTCCAGAGAAGAGCTTTGCCTGCTCTGGGGGGCTTCATGCCCTATAAAGGATGGACTTCTGGAGAGCCAAAGAGGCTTATTCATGTAAAATGCAGAAAGAAGCCAACTGCTATGATACTAGAGATGTTTCCTTGTAAATACTCTCACGTAAAGCCCCTGATCAAACATTTGTGTATTTGGGCTTTCTTCAACTAGAGCTTGCCTATACTTAGGAAAGTCACCTCGGCTGCTAGGAGTTCTTAAACAGAAGCTAAATGTTGGCCCTTACATACTGGTCTTTGTATGCATATTCAGCTTTTTTAAATGGCTCTCGGCCCTTAAAATGTCAGGCTAATAGAATCCAGGAATTCACACCTGACCTCCACAGGGCCAAAGACTGGGGGCCCAATGTTAGCCTGGGCTCCAACAGTAAAATTCAGCATCAGTGTTGACACTCTAGATTACTGCTTCTACTTTCTGTTTTCTTAGCAATGAAATCCACAAACGTTCCACTTCTGAACCTCTGCCCAGTTTGGAAGCTGAGCCATCAAATGGAGCTTTATCTTGTGAGGGTTAACAGGTTTGAATCCAAATATAGCAGTCCTATATACCTATCAGGATTTATTATCTATTTATGTCCACGTTTGCACTGACATAGTTTTAACGGCCACTGTTTTACCAGAAACCATGCAAACCCAGATACTGTGGTTTTGACAACGTTGATATTGAAAAGAAATATGTTATTTCTCCAGCGTAGCTCTGGAATGAAGTGACCACAAGTGAGTCTGTTTCTTATAAATTTAGAGGTTGTTAAGTGTGACGAGAGGCCTCGGCCAGTCCCCTTGTTTACTAAAGAAGAAGCATGCTCAGTGTCACATTTCGTCAGTGGCAAAGGGTAACCAGAACCTCTGCCCAGAGTGCCTCAAACTATGCCGCACTGTCCACTCCACCTGGGAAGGTTGCTTCCCAGAGGAGGTACGTTGCCCAGCAGGAGTGCTCACAGTTCTTAAAGGCAGAGAAGTATTGGAAAGTTTGGCTTTTAGCCACATCCACACTCTACTCCTTGCCTGAGCACCCATAACATTAACAGTTCTATCCAGAAGCTCCATTCAGCATCCTGCAGGTAGCCCTGCCAATGGGGCAAACCCTCGGATAGTGGATTGGCACCCAGTGACCATGGGTACCCAACCACCATTCTACTCTCCTTCTTCGATGCCTACTTGAGTGGTAGAGGCTAGAAAGCTAAAAACTACATTTCCCAGACTCCTGTGCAAGTAGGGTTGTAGATATCACTTAGTCTCAGCCAATCAGATGGAAGCATGTCTGCCTGGGCAAGTGGAAGTAGGTAGAAGTAGTACTTCTGTTGGCCTTAGAGCCATTTAGCTTTCCTGTAGCAGTGCCAGGGTCTCTAGCTTCATACCTGTCAGGGCATCCATTTTGCTGGTGTGGATTACAGCAGATATGGGCTGGTTCTGGAGCTGATGGAAGCAGTGGTGGCCTCCCGCAGAGAATGGCTTCTGGATTGCAGGAGCCGGTGGTTTCCTTTTCATAGAAGAGCCCATATTTCTTTGGCAGTCAGTTCCGCACTCCAGATTTGGGGTTTGTTCTTGATTGGTCAACCTAGTCTGCTTCTTCAGCGTTCTCAACAATTCTGCAAGCCATTTAATACTTGGGGAGAAGCACAGCAAAACAAAAGATACTTCTTGCTTAAACAACATGAATTGATTCTATTCTCTGTAACTGACATGTGAATGATACATCTAGAGAGGGGGGCCTAGACGGATGTACCCCTCACTACTGAACACTCACCAAGAGCCAGGGACTTAGACTGGCAACCTACATAACTCTCTCATTTAGTCCTTACAGATGGAAAATAAAAAGGAAGGTCAAAGGGGTGAACAACCTCCCAAATTCCACAGCAGCTGGTACCAGAGGAGTGACACACCAACCTGGTTTAAGGATTGGGGTGATCATTCAATGCCCTGAAGCAATAGAGTATTGAAGACTCCCAGCAACATTGCCTTGACTTCTACTCCCAACCCTACCACTTATTAGCGAATTGCTTAATTTCTTTCTACCTTGGTCTCCTTACCTATAAAGTGAGGATAAAATAGTCCATAACCTATAGGATTGATATATGTAAAATGCTGGTGTATGGCAAATGTGAGAGAACCAATAGCTGCCACCAAAGATTTCCCCCATCAAAAAGGGCAAGCTGGATTTGAAGAAGTGTATGTAAGCTAGTCCCTTGACCCTTTTGAGACATGCTGATGTTCAGAATAAGATGTCGCTCTGACCAGCACCTTGCCAATATTAACAGATTCAGATATCAACAGCAGAGGCAGCTGCAGTGTGACAATAAGACCCCAAACTTGAAGTCTCTGGGTCTGGATGGCACTCCCAGTTCTGTATCTTTCTACATTGGTGACCTTGACCCCCAGGCCCTTAAAATCTTTGAGCCTTTGTCTCTTTGTCTGTAAAAATTCACATTACTGTCTAGTTCACAGGTTGTTTTCAGGTTAAATGAGAAGGAAAGACCTAGCACAGCTTGAGAACAGAGCATTTCAGCCATCAGACTCCTTTCAGTTGAGGTGACAAGCCTCCATTTAACATAAATGAGCACAAAGGGTGATGCCCTGGTTAGTGGACTATGAGGAGGGCTCATTCATAGAGCATAGGAAGAACAAAGATGAGGCTGGTGAATCTCCATTTCCCTTCTCTGCCAGGGCTTCCACACACATCAGCACATTCTCCCTTACTCCAGACTAACTTAGAGCTTCAGTAGACCAAGAGAAACTGGCTTTAATGTTCTGTCCAGCCTAGGACGACAGACTGCCTCCCTTTGCTGGGGATGGCGGGGATTTTCCAGGACATGTAACTTTTTGTGCCATAACTGGGAAAGTTCTGGGCAAACTGGAACAAGTTGGCCACCCTCATCCATTCCCAAATCCAAAAGCAAGGGACCAATTGGCCCAGCTTGGGTCAGCGGCTACCCAATACCACCTGACAGTGGGCAACAGTGCTGGTCACATTAGAACATGTTAGCCCCTGCAATAGCCATAAGGATTGGGGGGGCAAAATGTCCCTAGAATGATAAGGGAGGAAGGACACCAGGCAGAGAATCCCATGAATATCCACCATGGACCCAGGGTAGGGACTCAGTGAAGGGTCCTGTATTGTTTCATTCAACACGCATTAAAACAGCTCCATTTCGGGATGTCGAGAAGACAACACCAAAGACCTGAAAGGAATCTTTTGACCCCAGGAAAAAAATGCAATGGATTTGCATTTGAAATCTGTGTTTCAAAGTCAGAGCATAAGGTAAACATCACATAGAGTCAAAATACCTACCTACCTCTAAGTCTCACTCATCATAGCGCCGATGCTCCCTTAAGAGAAGTGAGCTGACCCGGGGCCACCTGAGAAGAGCAGGTTCTCACCGCCCCTCGCAGTCACTTTGGGACATGGATTCATTGGATGAAAGGTGGTGGACTAGCTCACACAAATGAAATAGTTATTTCTCCCTTGTCCAGAAGTTGCAGGCAACATGATGATTTCAGATGCTGGGAGGTTATGAGATGTACTGAAAAGATTAAGTAAGGCTCTAGGACCTGAGAGGGACAAATAGAAGGGTTAAATAGCACGCAACCTTCAGAATTTAAAAAAATCGTTAAGTGGATGAAATGGAGCATGTATCCTCCACCAAAACAAAGAGCTATTTTGTGGGGTTTTTTGGGTGGGTTGTTTTGTTTTTTGTTTTTTGTGGGGTTTTTGTTGCACTTTTCATAAAGAAGAATTTCCACTGGTGATTTTATTTTATTCATCGGAACAAGTAACCACTGCCAATAACCTATACAAACAGTAGGGACAGTGAAGGCCCATTCTGCGGGTGGAAGGCACTTTATTCATTCCTGTCTCCAGTCCTTCGGGCAGCACACATAGCAGGTAGCTTGAATAGCAGAATGCAGACTGGGTCAGAAAAGCATCACAGGTGATTTTAGTTCCTTACCTTACTGTTGCTGGGGAACCCGGCAATCCCCCTGAGCTATTTAAAACATAGATGAGCTGCTACTTTTAGAGAAATTGTGAGGGCAGTTTACACCTGAGATTGGTGTCTGCTCTTCACCCCACTTTACCTGAACAGGTGGGAAGGAGGTGCCAACAAGTTCTGACTCATCCCCAGCTTGGATCTGCTGGCCCTATCTGAAGCCTGGTCTCCACTGAAACCACTGCTCCCAAAAGGGCCATCTTGAATGAAGAAGGCTGGTCATCTTCCATGCCCAATGCAGCTTTCTTGAGACCAACTTGACCTTCTCGAGGTGTTCATACCACCTTACCTGAGGGGTCTCAGGTAAATAGGTTCGTTGCACCTTCCATCCCTGCTGCCTCTTCCCATCAAACAGCCCCTCTGGTCATTCCATCACGCTCCCTCTCCACCGCAGCCCCCTGTTACCTGGAAGAAGCTTCGCCATACCTGTGAACAGCCCTCCTACACCCGTCTTCCCAAACCCTTGACCTCTCATCTCCATCGTTTTTCCTCACTCCCATTCAGCCACCTGGTGGCCTTCGTCACAGAAGGTGTCCCCTCTGACCACAAATTCAGTCCTTCTTCTCTCAGATGAGATGGGGGCTTCCCTTCTTTTCAGCTTCCTCTTTCAATGACTCCCAGCACCCTATTGATTCACCCTCAGTAGGTCCCATTGTCTACTGACCCACCCCACCTTTCTCCATCTCTCCATTGCCCTCCATCTTCAACCCAGGTTCAAAGCTTTATTCAAGCTTTCTCCTACCCCTACCCTACATTCCTCGTCTGTTCTTCCATCTCTGTCACCAGGTGAAACTTAAACACCAAATCCACCCGATGCTCTCTTCTTCCCACGTGCACCCAGACTACTAAGCATAGTTGGAGCAAATGGCACGTCCAGAGTGACGCCATCATGAAGTCACACTCACCACCACCACTGCCTGGGCCTTTCATTCTGCCCGGCATCCAACTCTGTCTCCCTGATCGGTTCAACCTTCCCTTCTCCGCAAGAATTTTTTCAAACTTGCATTCTGGGCAAACGTCCCGTCCACACTCCACCCTCCTCACTCTTGGTAGGTGACAGAGAAAGAAGACTTAGTAAGAGGAGAATGTCCTCAATGTCCACCAAACCTCCAAACCTGCCTATCCTTCCCACCTCCCCTCCTTCCACCCAAGGGGAGCCTCTTCCCCCAAGTTTTAGGCTCAAGCCTCCTCCCCATCTTAAAGACCCCATGCTATCAGCTCAGCTCATCAGCCAGCACCTGCCATGCACCTTCAACCTCTCCTTCACTAGTGACCCTTCGATCAGCATTTAAGCTTCTCAGGCCTCTTATACCTTAGATCAAATAAGCCCTTCCCCAGCCCCTTGTCACTGCCAGCCACCACCATGCCTATGGGCCTCCATTCATGGCCAAATTTCTTAAATGGGGACTTGTGTTTCCCAACCCTCATCTGCAGACCATGTGAATCATAGGCATCCAGGAAGTTTAAAAAAAAATTGTATATATGAAGAGAAAGAAGCCAGATACTGAATTATATGAGATTTCTAGAAAAGGCAAAACTATAGAAACAAAAAGTAGATCAGTGGTTTCCTGGGACCATGGGTGAGCAGGGATTAACTGTGAATGGTCACAAGGAAGCTTTCTGGGATGATGGGAATGTTCTAAACCTAGGTTGTGGTGAGAGCTGCACAACTTTATAAATTTAGGAATGTTCGGCAAACTATACACTTAAAATGGTTGAATTCTGTGACATGTAAATTATATCTAAGTAAAGATGTGTGTGTGTATAATTTTTTCGGTCAGAAAGCACAGGGAAAAGGAACCTCAAAACTCAGGCCTGAGAGGACGAGGCTAGGGCATAAACAGGGAGTTTGCATGGAAACAAGATGAGTCCTGCCCTTCATACTGGATAAAGATTCCCAAGTGGACAGAGAGGAGGGAGATTGGGGGGTGCAAAATGGGTGAAGGGAATCAAGAAGTACAAACTTCCAGTCAAAAACTAAGTAAGTCACGGGGGTGTCGTGTACAGCATGGGGAACATGGTCAATAATATTGTATTGACTTTGTACGGTGACGGATGGTAACTAGACCTACGGAGGCAATCGTTTGACAACACATACAAAGACTGAATCACTATGTTGTGCACCTGAAACTAATATGATATTGTATGTCAATTATACTTCGATGACGAGAAAAGCATTTCCAAGTTGGGAGAAAGGGAGAGTCAGAAGGAAAGTAACTCAGAGAGTAGTGGGTTCCTAAGAAGGAGTCCTGAATGACCCCCCACCCCAAGATTTGAGGGTGGCAGGAAAATGAGAAACTTCAAGAATGCTTTCTGGAACCCTGGAGTGGAGGGACTTATGCCCCCATCCTAGGTGGAGCCCCCAAGAATATGGCTCACCTCCAGCAAGAAAATGACTGTACTGTGTCTACACAGACAGTTTCGGAAAGTTCCCCTTTCCCTAGCATGGTGTGAGAGCAGCAGAAGTTTCCAGGTGCCCTGAAGAGCCTCAGAGAAGCATCACCCCTGGAGGAGGCTCAGGGAAGGGAATGAGGACGATGGACAGTTCAGTTCAGCAGGTGGCAGCATGAACAGGTGGCTAGTAAGAGCCTGGCCTCTGCAGCCACATCAACTTGGGGTCTCATCACCCTCCTCCTCCCCTCAGATTTTCAGACCCAACCCCAGGAAAAGAGGAAAGTTTCCCCGTGTTGACAGATTGGATTTCTGCCATTCTGAGGTACAAACTAGACAGTAAATTGAGAATTTAGCTAAATAGAGGAATTCGCCTTTGGATGCTTGAGTTGAGGAGCCTCTATGCAGAGAACTGGGACATCACCCACAGGGTAAGCAAAGAAATGGGACAACTGTCCGAGATCTTCCAAGTGAATTAACCAACCCGGGAACTTTGTTTTTCCTAGATTACCATAGAGAAACAACATAGGAGCCTCTTAAAGCAACAAAGAGAGTCAGTGCTCGGCACTGAGGGTTTTTCCCTTTCCCCACCAAGTCCGCGCTTCATCCTTATTGGGTGCCAGAGAATGTGGTGGCCGGGAGAGGAGCGCATTATCTGGGGGAGATAAGGCAGAGCCTGAGAAAGTGGAGATAGAACAGAGCTGGAGACAGTGTGGAGGGAGATGCCTCTACCGTCTGCCCTGGCCTGGGCCACAGCCTTACCCCACCCCAGAGCCCCTAGCCCTACCCCCCCCAGCTC